>NW_020271747.1:145914-231077 GCF_003268045.1 Sipha flava
TCCTATCAGATGTAAATCATAAAAGTTCAATATAATTTTATAAAGAATTATTAGTAACAACGAATAAGTAATTCATGTAAAGTTTCTGACGATTTTGATCGTAACGATTATACCATTGAGTTCGGTGTATTGTGCTTAATTTTGACTTACGGTACTGCTGCATTATCGTAATTTCGATTTCTTTTACCTAGAATTACTGATATACACGCGTTGTTGCGTCTCAATCGCCATACAATATTTATACGACTCGTATGAGCTAAAACATTTTCGAGGAGTGATAGCGACGACCGATAACACTATCACGGTAATCGGTTTACGTCGTATAGTTGTTACTTGTTTTCGCTATTATAAGTAAATGTTGTATACTAATTGTCCAACTTTTGTTTTTATTAGGCTGAATTGGGGAGGTTTTCTTAATTTTCTTGATAATTGCGTCATGTTTAATCAGTTAAACAAATTTCAATTTAGGTAACACTATAGTCACATAATCTAAAAAGGTTTCATTTTTGATTGGGAAATGTTAGATTATGTTTAAAAAAATATTTCTAGCAGCGGACTTAATGGAAATCATTATTTATGTTCATGAAAATGATCCACAAAAGACGTTTTCCATTCGTCATTTCTATGACGATGGTCTTACATTGTAAAGTAAAAAGTTGACCGCGATGTGACTGCAAAGAACCACCCCATCATTATTTACTGGCGTATGTTAAATACGTTTCCAAGTCTCTTTTATGTAATACATATCCAAACGTTTCTGTGACAATACGATAATATGATAAGAATAACCAAAAAACCTACATATACCTGTTTATACTTGAGCCTTCTGCCAGTTTTAGCAAGAAATATATTATACCCTACGATACACCATTTAATTATAACAGAACCATAAAAAAGAAAGCAATGTAAGTAATTATATGTGAAAACGATATAATAAAATAAACAGTGGTTCAGCAATAAATTATTATAATATGTTAATTATGGTAATAATTTAACACTGAAGGACTGGCTGTACTATAAGCGTAATTACATGAAATGAGTATTCAACCTGAGCAATTAAGATTGGCTACTGTAAGATAAAAATCACAGGGTGATTCCGATTATAAAACGTGAAATTCTATACCGACACTATTGCTAGAAGAATTCGTAACACGTTTTCCTTTCTGCTACACAATACCGGAAAATACATAAGTACGAAATCACGTTGCCACACAATACTATAACGCAAATGTACTCGTAAGATCGATCATCCTCCGAACTAGTAACAAAAGGTTAAGTGCAATGAAAAAACGTCGTGCCGAACTATTTTCACCAAAAGACAAAAATACTCACAAACGGTTAAAATTTCAATTTCTCTGCTTACTGTTAAAGTTAGATTTAATAACTAAATAATAATAATTTAACAATTTATTTATTTAATTAGGTACTTATAACTAATTTGACATTATTCTGATGTTATGAATACTAAAAATATGATAAGTATAACAAAAAGTTTGCAAATTCCATGAAAATATTACATTTATAATTTAAACAATAATAATTAATTTTAAATAAATAAATTATATTAACGCACAATAGGTATTAAAAGTATTAAATATATGTGTGGGTACTGCAAAAAGTTCAATTATTTATAGATTATTTTCCCCCATCAAATAACAGCCAAATTTTATTAAATCGATTGTCACAGGAGAGACGGGATGTAGTTACTCTAGGTTATTGAATATTGAGATTTTCGTTATCCGAAAGAAATATACACCGGAAAACATTGTGTGGTAGTGTAGTTTATTGTTAGGAGTGACAAACCAGCAAACAGCATCAACCAGAAGGAATTGGTTTTTGTTTTATAAACATAAAGTGCTTATTTAGACAACGTAGTCTCAAGTACAAGTGTATGATTTGCAGATAATTTTACCATCGAATACTAGAAAAAATATAAACGAATCGGTCGTGTACAGAATATAATATATAGTTTCATTGTTCTTGCAAGTCACGCATAAAAAATATCTCATGCTTACATTCGACTTATATTTTTGAGGTCCGTGTTCTTTGTACGTAACAACTATTCGATGTTTGCTTAGTGCACTGACGGCAAAAGGGGAAATTGACGA
Source organism: Sipha flava (assembly GCF_003268045.1). Taxonomy (NCBI): domain Eukaryota; kingdom Metazoa; phylum Arthropoda; class Insecta; order Hemiptera; family Aphididae; genus Sipha; species Sipha flava. The sequence continues at coordinate 148,023 of NW_020271747.1, forward strand.
TCAGAGGATAAAGATAAATCCAAAGGTAAATCAGTTTTTGATTTTTTGACGGTAAACTTCACGAGGTACTCGGAATCCTGAACGCTATAGTTCATGTGTATTTTAAGTAAAATCTCAAGCTCGAGATCGTCGTAGTATATAATTAACAGGTGACTTTTATTTTATTTTTCTCGTATTAAATTATAATATGTATTTAGGAATTTCTATTTTGTTAATCATTGTAATTCTACGTTATTAAAATAAAATATAATAGCTAATGTGACAGTTATTCCATTTTATTTTGGATACAGTAAACACGCTGTTTTTGACATAATACGTGCCAGGATTAGACTTAAAGAATCGCCTTTTATTTTTATTTTATAAATATTTTAATAGTATACAAATCGCGTATTGCCATCCAGTATTATAATTTAATAATTGATCTGATAAAATTAATCTTGAACAATCTTTATGATTTTTTAGGTATGTACGGTTTAAACGGCCTTATCAAGAGTACCCGTCACGAACACTGAAAATTGTACAAATACAAATTACACGTAGAAATTAACACGTAAAAACGATAAACAAATATTAAAATTAACCAAGATCACAGTGCATGTGTGTGTATGAATGTATAGGCCGGTGATGGCAAATTGAAATAATCCGGTGACTGTTAAAAGTCAACTACTGCAGCAAGTAATTACAGAAATGGTCGTTATCGGCAGCTGTGCCTTTATAATTAATTTATATTATGTACACCTTCCTAACAAAAATAGTATAGATTATTTCTTAAATTAACTGTGTTCAATTTGTCCGCAATGAATACTGAGAATTCAAATTCTAACCTATTTTCTTCCAATACGCTTCAAGTCTTTTATTTTTTGCATGTTCAAAAAGGAAAAAAATAACGTAAAGTTATGATGATTAAACATTGTTATATTTCTAAAAAAAAATCTCATTCGTCTTGTAATACGTAAGATATAATAATATTTCCATGCTATTTTGAATTTTTTTGGACTTATAATATTCCCAAAAACTACATCAAGAAAATGGTATCAAAGAACCGATTTGAAATTTTTAAAGTCAAATTATTTATTTACCATTCCTAATGGAATTAAACGCACTTAAATTAAATGGAATTGCAATAGGTTCACTGAAATGTGCTTTCAATTAATTTATTGAGTCGAAGAATAGAATACATATTATAGATACCATGCGTGGTAATCATATGAGGTATTTCATTCTATTAGTTTGATGAGTTTAACGATGATTGGTGTAACCCAGTAGATAGTAATTTATGTAGAATTTAATATTCAGCTACATTGTAATATCGTTAATTTTTTTTTACAGACAAAGTATCATGTGGTAATATTCTACTTAGAAAAACATAAATTCAAAATATTTATAAATTTAAAGCACTAGTTATGAAACAAAACATATGATTTAATGGGTAAATAATACAACAACTAATAATAATAATTTATACATTTTACAGCCAGCGTGTAAAATGTTATATATATGATAAAAATCACGTAAAATGAAACTTACTGCTTCATGTCCATTTTATTATTTTTGAGTTGTGTATAGTTATAAAAAAAATTCCAATATATTTATTAAATTAAAATACTTCAATCATTCATTTTGCAGTAAATATGAATTGATACAATTCAACGATACCAATAGTAGTCGAAAAATTAGTCAATATTAATATCGTGCCAATAAACAAATTTTTCCATCAAAAATGTCATATTAATTTACAAAGGCATTAAATAATTCCATTTAAGAAATTAAGATAAACTATTGTCACATATTTTTAATACTAGTCTGTTAAACTGAATATTTTAGTATTGAATAAATCATAATTCAATGGAAAGATTTATTTACACAGGCAAATTTGTAGGTAAGAAACAATTTCATTATTATTATTGTTATTAATAACAAAATTGGAATTTTTATATCAACGTTTCAGCATATACAAAACAGAATAAAATTACCGTTTTCAAATACTATAATTTAGTGTGGAATATCATTAATTTTTTATTGATTTCATCGTTTTTAAAAATTCACTATTCTAAAATATTTTTATGAAATATTGATTTATGGTTATTTATTTAAGATTATTACGTTTTACAATTTACCAAATTATATATCATTTATGTCCATTTATCACGAAAATAAATATTTAAAATTTTCTATAATTTCTATTATTTCATATTATAGCCCTATGGTTATAAATTATATTATTGATCTCATAATAAATAATTATAATGGGTTCATATTTATTTAACAAAAAATGTTATCTAACAAAAAATCCTATACTATACCTACTTATTCATGTAATTACTAAAATATATAGAAAAGCAAAAATGTTGATGAAAAATCCTACTAATAACTGATCCAAGGTTGTAAGTGTTTCCAAATAATATACGCATAACCAAATATTTTCCATTATGTTTGAATAAATAATTTTCTGACGGATACAACAAACAAAACGAAAATATGATGAAACAATTGTTAGACTACAAGACATGAAAATAAAAATAAAAATTTTGGATTCAAACATGAATGCAAATACTGTTGAAATTAGAACATTTGATGAATACAAGAATAATAAATCAATTAAAATAAAAGTACATTCTATAAATAATGTATTTATATGATTTGAAAATATTGAAAAATTCCCATATTATAGATTTCTAGTCCGGGACTACATTCTGTTGTGAATTTGTGCACAATGTATGTGTGAATATATTTCCTTCCTATTTCTATCTCTGAAACGATCATTGTAAATCAGGAAGTGGTCATACAGTAAGATGAACCCTATAATAAATAGGAGGTGGCTTGTACTGCTTATTCGGAAACAAACTCGAGTAGTTCTCAAAATATTTTTTTCACGAATGAGTTGAGTTGAATTTTCGAATTTCAAAAAAAAAGTATCATAATTATAATCGTGTTAAAAATCAAAATTTATTTTGCAAAAATTAACTATCAATCTTGTGAGTATTTTATGGTTTTAGAAATAAAATTTTATAGTTTTTTTCATTAGTCGTCACAGTAAAATATAAAACGTAATTTATAAAATGAAAAAGGGAGAAAAAGTTGTCATATATATATATGATATATTTATTTCTTCCTACAGTGTGTCTGAGCTGTAAAATAAACATAAACTATTATATAGTAAAATTTGTTGTAATTAATTCAAAGTTCGAGTGTTCAAATTTACAAAAACAATGAAAGCAAAAGCATTTTATGTTTTTTTTTTTTAATCAACCACTCATAATACTGTAATTGGTTATATTTTTTTTTACCTTTTTTGAGATTGGAGAAGTGAGAGACAATGCTTCACTACTATTTTCGGGGAGAAAAATTTGTTATGAAGTATATGTGCTTTGCGGTTTTCAGTACCTCCTTTAAATTATTCCTGAGTGTATATATGCTGTTAATGAAAGCATACGGACAATCATCATAAAAGAATCTTGTAAATGAAAAATTCTACGGGCTTATTTTAAATAAAAATCAATCACCTCGTTACAACCCGTATTGAAAAAATTCGTTTTTTTTGAGTGTATATACGAGTTAACACATCCTTACAAAAATGACAATCACAATAATTTAGTATTTGTAAAAACCATTGAGTATTTAACAAATATTGTGTAATATAACAATTATTATAATAATATTAATTATAATTAATTACTATTAAATATATTAATATATTACAAACATGAATTTTACGTTCAGAAATTGATTTAAAAAGCCATTAAAAACATTCCTCGATACAAGATTGTATACGATATTATTTACCATATTGTAGAAATGTCTAAAACAAGAAAAAAATCTAAGTTTGGAATCAAAACTTTACTTTCGGAACAATCAAGGAGTGCAACAACAACTTGATGTGTACTAAAAAAAAAAAAAAAAAAGATTCAAATACTAATGTAAGAATAAAGTGTTTAAACATTGATTTAAAAATATATAATTACACATGCCAACTGCTATTAAAATATCAACGTATTTTTATTATCATTGATAATCGACTGATAAAAGTAATATTTAAGTGATTGTGCATATTTTTCAATGGAAATAAAAATGTTGTATTGGTATTTTTAATACTTAATATATGTTTTTTGGATGAAAAGTTACTTCTCGAAATTGAAGATACTATTTCTATCCATCTATATATATATACATATATTCATTAACAAAAATATGAATAAAACCATAAGTAAATAAATCAATAATAACAACAAATTATTATAATATTATATGATTATATATACTATAATGTGTATCCATATTATTAGATATTCAATACACAGCATAAAATACAAATGTATATCTTGCAGGTAATTATGAATGAAGTCAATAAATTTCATCTGTTGACCGATCTACAGAAAATGCAACAGAAAAATGAAGACGTCAAGGAAATCAAAATCAAAAAATAAAATCAACGTTTTAAGAATATGCACGAATAAATCTTTCTTCTAAGCAAAAACAGAAATTTTTTCAAATCTTGATTTAAATCTTATTTTATAGTTTTGATAACTACGTATCCGTTATTATTCATACTTTAGACTCTCAATTCAATATCAGTATAATATCAATGAACGGTATAAAAACTTGTGTGCCCAAAATTTGATAAAAACACCGTGCCAAATGCTTCGAGAAGACCGTCATTGTCAGCTAATATTGAATACTTCACATAAGCCATGCAACGGTTGTAGATATATAAAACCTTAAGATCAGGTGAATTCTTAAGTCTTATATAACGACAAGCATATGGCAAATGGAGAGTAAAAACCATATTATTACGATTTTTTCTGAAATCAAGAACGGAACTAGTATCTATAGTAGGTAACTACCAAAACTTGTATCTTGCGAAACCATTTTTGTCGGCCTTGTAGTGTTGTCAAGTATTCTTCAGTTCATCATTTCCAAAATGTTTGAAAATGCCGACGAATAAGTTTCCATTATGTTAAACGATTTATGTTCATCATTTTATAATTTATCTCAGAAAGAACGTGGATAAGCTGGCCAATCAAAAAATTACTGGGCGTTAGATCAGTCAGATTATGCTGGTTAGACATTAATGGTCTTGAATTTAAAATGCCTTGTACGTGTATGGTTAATGTGATCAATTCATCATAAGTTAATATCTGACTACCAATTGCATGTTTTAGATGGAATTTTACACTTTTAATGGCAACATCCTACAATCCTCCAAAATTAGTAAGGAGGATTAAAATGCCGGTACATGGAACGTGGTTAAAAACTTAGTTTTAAACTGTCATGTCATGAAATAATGGTTTTAATCTACGAGCGGTACCGATATAGTTGGTTCCGCAGTCAGAGTATAAGTCTGAAGGTATTCCCTGTCGAGCAACAAATCTGTCGAGGGCGGCAAAAAATGTGTCGGACATGAGTCAATTATGACCTTTTATGTTGTTCTAAATTATAAAAACATTTAAGAGCCAGGGATCGTGATTTACCGATGTCATAACTTTGTGACGGAGTGATGGGCAGCTTTTGATTTGAAGATTTCGTAGAAAAAGTTTTGAAAGCGACCGAGTCAAGTTGATCGCGAAATGGAAATGTAGAGCAGAAATGTCCAGATGGTAACCGTTGAAGGGTATTAGTGAAAAATTTCTCACATAATTGATCCTCGGTGATTGGTGAAGTGAAGTCATTGGGTTCCTTTACTTAGTGCTGGCCCGACTGTTTTCGGGGCCCGGTACAGAATTTTTTCTCTATACAAATATATTAATTTATTAATTTATTAATTGTTTATAGAAATTTATGTTTTTTCATATTATTATATAACTAAATATATACTATAATTGTACTTCGAACTGTCGTCGAGGATAAACAATTTTATAAGTGCATGCGTGTACAATTCTTCGAAGCTATGCGTAATTGGTACGGGCCTACCCAATACTTCAATTGTCAAAACTTCGGCCACTCTAGTCTGCACTGTGGATACCAACCAAGATGCGTAAAATGTGCCGGTCCACATACCGCAAAACATTGCACCAAAACCAGAGACCAAGAACCAAAATGTTCAAACTGAGATCAAATTAATACAGTCACACCTTGGTTCAAAAAATGGAAAATTAACATCAACCCGTCAAAAACCACAGCAATACTATTTTTAAATAAAATACAAATTCAAAACACATTCATAGATTGGGCACACTCAGCCAAATACTTAGGGATTCATCTGGATAAAAATTTAAAATTCTCAAAACAAACTACATACGCAATTAACAAAGCAAAAGATGTTAAAAACTTACTCTTCCCCCTCGTCAACATTAAAGCTCACTCCCATTTAAAATGAAACTATATCTACACACGGCCTACATCAAACAAACACTATTTTATGCGGCACCGTGCTGGACCAATAATCTATCAAAAAACAGCTGGACCAAAATTGAAGCGATCCAATCCTTAACACTCAGAATTATAACGGACAGCCCATGGTTCATCAACAACAGGGCAATAAGGAAAACATTAGACTTGGACACACTAAAAAATACCATTGAACACGACAAAAAAAAATTAAGAAACACTCTTCAAAACTTTCATTACACACATCTGGCTAACATAGTCAAAAATAACCACATAAAAGAACGCTTTTTAAAAAGATCAATATAACCAAGTCAATCCAAATAAATCTCAATACACCTTACTTTAAAACTTCATACATCTTGTAAATGGTTCTGCCAGAAACAAGAATAAACACAAACCAGTAAAATAAAGCAAAGCCGACAAATTCAACTTAAACTTCCACGTCAACTTTCAAGTCATCAATCAAACCATACAAAATTGAATTAAATTTTGAGAAGGAAGACTTTGAAGATACCAGCATCCGTGATAATCCTACAAGTAGTCCTATACAGTCAATCAGAGGCCCCCGGATCCGCTGCCGCAATTGAAAGCCCAACACACTGTCGCTACGATTACAAGCATAGTCCGCAACGGAAGTAGACAGTGCCCATCGACCACACGACGACTATAACGAACTTGCACGGCCTGCCATCGCGATCACTCGTGACGGCATATTGCATACACGTCACACTACACGGCATCGTCTCCCAGATTACACCTCTCAGGGCTAATCGTTACTAAATAACATTATTTAGCGAAAACCTCCTCGAAGTACAATACTCCTCGACAATACATGACGACCCATGAACCATCTTGGTGCGAATTCAAACGGTCCTTCAACCTACGGTTGGCCCCGCACTTAACGGTCGGCCGACAATGGACGGTGCCTAACCCGAATCCTGAATGCGGAGTAAAGTCGGAATTTACGATCGAAGACCCGGGAAGCCCAGCCACTACCCGTCCAGCATGTGACATGGATTACCACCGACCAGTGAACTTCAGGCCGCCCGGAAACACTGCGAGCCATCCGACCGAACGGATCCAGAGGAATTATTCCAGCACCCATGACGATCGGACCATTACTCGGCTGCAACTCGTCGTCACCAAAACAGCACTTTTCAGCGCTCTCAAAATATCGAGGCAAATCAAAATAATCAATATAATCAAGTTGACCTCCCCGGATTCGGCTTGTCGCCGAGATTTCGCTTAATTAAGTCTGTACTGGCGACAGTCAATCCCCAGACCCACAACTGTATATAACTCATAACACACCCAATATTATAATATTAGAGCCCGGCTAACACTCACAAGCACCACTGACTGTTCCGACCCATTTTCCAAGTCTGGTCAGAACACATCAACGCTTTACTAAACCCTTTATATTTTATGTTTATTTATATATTATACCAAAATAGAGGAACGTGATTACCTATAACTACGTGCATTCATATTCTTTCACGATCCGGAACATCACCTCGGATGTTCAGAATATTTTAGTAATTTCTTGAGCGGGCTATACACGTGTAATTAAAACTGTACGATTCGATTATACAGCTTTATCTGTACATTTAAATCGTTTTACACTCCTACATACACACTTCAGTTAAAACTGAATGATTTAACTGTACAATCGAAATAAATCATGAATTCATTATCGATTAACATGACGAAGATAGACGACACTCTCGCGATTCTCGGATTAATGTGTGTTTTAAAAAATAAAAGACGTAAAAAACGTAATTTATGGGTAAACAATGGTTGTTAAAAAAAAAGTGATTATTCACATACAAATTTGATTAACGAATTGAGAATAACTCCAAAAGATTTTATTAATTACTTGAGGATGAATAAAGATACTTATTTGCACCTTCTTTCTTTAGTTAGGTTAATTTTGCATAAACAGCATCATTTTTGCTTCGATCATGATAATCTTTTTGCTTGACTTTCCATAGACACGGTTCGGAACGATACATTTCAATCAATTCTTCCGTCCATTCATGTATTTTTGTTGCCATAATTTAAATAGCGAGAATAATAAATAGTATAAAATACGTTGTTATTCAGTTTTTAAAATTACAAATTGACTTTTCCGTGTGGCTGTAATGAAATTAAAATTGTACAGTGTACAGTTTGTCTACGCACGGATCGTCTTATCTGTGCAGTTTAATTATTGCAGCTTTATCAATTGGTACTTTCAATTTATTTCCGATTAACTGCACAGTTCTAAAAATTATGTCGTATTAGCCTACACACGTAAAATTTATCTGTACAGATAAAACTGTAAAGTCAAATCGTACAATTTTGATTTCACGTGTGTAACCAGCTTTACTATTATTGTTAAAAAAACTTAATAAAATTATTACAGTCCACTAATACCCAAAATAATAGTTATAATGAAACAACACTATTTAAAGTTGACAGTGTCTGAGAAATGTAGAATAATCAAATGAATATCTTTAGTCATACACTGTTAGATTAAAATTATTTTTTCTAACCTCTATTCACCCTTCCCTTAAAAAATTTAGTGGACAATGCAGGCATCGACTACTTACATGTTGTTTACAAAGTACAGATATATTCTTATAGAGCGAACTATTGCCACATGCCAGTATTTAAGAAAAACAGGTAAGGCAGGGAAAGATCACGGTTTAGTCGAAATTTGAAGATGTACTTATTGGACTATGTAATTGATGACTCGATGCTGAAATAAAAATGTTTGAATTTCAACAAAATTCAAGACAAGAAAAGATAGTTGTAAACTTAATACTATTCAGGACAAGATAATTATTAGATATTTACTTTCAATATCAAAACAATATAAATAACAAACTATTTATTGTTTTGTCTTATCTTATGGAGTAACTATTATAGACTCGAAAAACAGATTTAAATGTCAATACATAGGTAACAGTAATGTTCTGTTTGATAAGTCATCGTAGACAGATAATCAATGCAGTTATCCTGACAGGAAACAATGATGTAATAAAAAAAAAAACCAATAGACAGATAAATATTAATGAAAAAACAAATAACACCTGTTCAATTTATATAAAAACTGTTTAATTACTTATGGAGCCTATACAAGTTCAGAAAATAATAATTTTTTCTTCTTATAAAATTAAACTTTAATTTTTCAATAAAAATGATGATTTCGATTTTTGGATTAAAACATAAATATTTCAACCAAGTGAGTGTTATAAGTTGAACATATATCGTATTAATTTTCCTCCAAACGTATTGTACACAAAACTAACTACACCGAAAGTTAATAATCATTAGGGACGTTAATAGATATGGCCTAAATTTTATTTGTGTTAATGTATATGATAACTCGTCGAAATCAGATAATTAAGTAATTAAAAAATTCTGATGTATTGTAATCTAATAAATCGTTATTAAAATAATAATAATCTAAACTTAATTTTGGAAATGTTAATCAATAATTATTATAATTGTGTTCGTATTATATATTATTTAATTAATTATGTTAATAATATAATAATAAAATGAATATATGTCTTATTTTTACATTTTTTTTACAACTCATAATCGCTATAATTATTTGATTTTCATCTTAAATGTATTAAGATATATTTCTGATCCGTGAATAGGGAATACTATTATAACGTAAACAATAATAATATTGCGTTGTCACAGTCGTAGTCTAACACACGAATAATTTAATTCAATACATGTACTCGTATATATCATGCACTTATACATGTCGTTTTTTCATATTTCCACCGCTGTTGTTGTTTTTTATCTTTTTTTACTTTTAGTTTTTAGACATGAACGAAAAACTAAAATCCGCAAAAACAAAGAAGAAAAGTTAAAAGCCAGTAACGTTAAACGGAATTTTGAAAAATAAAACTAAGGAAAAATTTACTCGTATCACCGCGTACCAGATTCATTCCAGATTCGATAATACGATTGATTCTATTTATGAGAACTTTATCCTATGAAGCACAACTGAAATACTGAATTCTGGTAGATTTTTCAAATTATGAAAGATTTAAAAGCCATTATTATATGATAATTTCATGTAAATAAAAGATACAACAACCACACGATCTCATCAATCCTACATAAGTATGAATTATTGATCACAAGCGACCAGATTGAATTACGAGTTGAGAAGTTAAATATGTATTTATCATAATATTACAAAGTTACTAATTGCATTGTAATTTTTGACTGGGTAAATTCCCTCAATACCTCAGCATTATTAAATGACAGAAAATCATAAATTAAAAATATAAGATACTACACGTAGTAAATTTATTTTACTGAGGTTTTCCATATTGGCGATTGTGTTTATATTTACTATCCAATGTAATTTATATTAAATTATTTTATTATACATTATAATCAAAATGAAATATTTAAAGTGTTTAAGTTTGATCAAATTACATAGAATATAATAACACACGAATACTTGGATGTAAAAAAAAACATTCAAAATCGTTGTTTTACCATTTAACAATGGCGTTCAGTGCTTAAATTACTTTATACATATAATAATCTGCAATAAAAAATAATAATCATATACATTTTAAGTACATTGTATTAAAGGGTTGTTTAGCTATATTTTAATGATATGATAGTAGGTACTACGAAAATCTTGTTCATCTTTGGTTTTTATGAGCTCATTCTATGGACATTCTTAGTCGGGTACACTGTAGGTGCTAATTTGAAATCATCATCACAGTTATTATTGTAATGATTATTCGTTCGTTTACAATAACAACGTGTTCACCGTTTTTACGATCATAAATTATTATCATAATGTTAATAATATGTAGGTGTACTTGTGTCGGCAATAGGAGAAGAAAGAGATCCCGATAGCGTACACCAGTATACCAAGTTATTATCATACCTAGCTAGAAACCCTTTGACAGTAGTCAAATAACCATTAATAATATTCAGTCCGTCCCGTCTGTCCGGTGGGAACCTGCAAATGACATTAAACACACACACGTTTGCTGCCGATCAAAACATTCCATTTCCACAGAGGATCACACCTGGAAAGCCATCGGCTATGAATATATATTTCGGTCACCCAGGCGGACAGAGATTGTGACGGCGAGAATAGAGGGGTGGAGATGGTGTAGCGTGGGAAACGTCATATCGAAAAATAACTGAAGGAGAATAAAATTTCCTTGACTTATTACATTTTCATCATTTTTGTTGGTCCGCAGTACATTGCTTGTACAACTACCTCGTATAATATAAGAACGGTTGCTCACCCGTAATCTGTCGTATATCTTTATGTGTCTCTTAAAGTACCCATGGCACCCGTAGGTTATATAGTTTACCGTAGTTGTTTGTCGGATTAAAACGAAACCAATTACCACTAAACCGTTCTGCTGACTATATGTTGTCACGCCTCGCAGGGATGAAGTTCCATTAAATATAGTTATAATCCATCGATAGTTAATGTGACCATACAACTGACGAAAGAAAGTCAAGGGTGGCCGATATGGATGGAATCGGTGATTTTCAAATTAACATAGATAAAGAAATTATGTATTAACATTTATAACAAAATGTATAATTTACTAGATTTTATATTATTTAAGAAACAACATAATTTTCGATTTTCTTGTGTAAATTAGTGAAGTTTTCGTTTCACTTGTTAAAGCTTTTGAAAACATTTTGAAGGAGTTCGTGTGTCGATGATTTAAACATTTTTGACGCGTCACGAATGAACGGATGGGATGTCATACGCAGGTTAAACATGACGACGACGGTTCACTCATACGTGTCGGTTCAAGAAATCCACACCACATGCCACGTGAACAGCACAATAAGTCTATTCGGCAAGATCCATAAGAGTGGAGGTATATTTAATTCAGAAAATTATGCAATATTAGGTGCTGTCTCATTCGAGGGGAAAAAACTATTTTGTCCTTTTGGATAAAAATTAGGTGTATAGTATATGTTGTGGGTAACAATATGGAATTTTTACAACATTTTTAATCTTGAACCACAAAGTTACTTATTTCGTTTAAAAATTTGAATGTATCGATGATTAATTTAATATTTTTAAAGTTTTTTTTTTCTCATGTTTTAAGGGTGAATATCATTATATCGTGTAGATGCGATACCTAAATCAATGAAGTATGCTGTATATGACCGAAATTCTGAGTGAGAAATTTAGCTGTTCGACGAGACAGAGCCATAAGTTTCAAGGTGGCGTATGAGTTATATCGCTGAGAGCAATGATATTCCTGCCCGGAGCACAAACAAGTCGGGGAAAAAACCCTAAGGCTTTTTTACGCGTTAAAATGTGCTCTCGGAACGATTATTATTCGTCGAGGGTATTGTTTGAGATGTTCCAGGCACTGCGCCTGGAACACGGATTAGAAATAATGCGTTTTAGATAACACATAATATATTGCCACGGTTTCGAATTTTGTAACACAACACTAAATCACTTCAAAACACATCAACAGAGGAGTAGGCACATAATATGTACACATATATTTTACTCGTATATGAACAAAAACGGAGGAAAAATCCAACAAATATTCATTGTTATTTTTTATTTTTTTTTCCTCACATTATATCAAAGCGTGCAATTTCCGTTCTAAAGACGTAACGAATCCGCGTTTTGATGCCGAATAAAAAATATGAAAAATGCTCATATAATTCGAGTTGAAACCTATACGCGTATTTCTCAAGGTATTTAATTTTTACTCGATTAAAAATTACAGATTTTGAAATTGCGTCTAAGCTGCGATCTCATGGGTTATCTAGTGACATCACAGGCGAAATATGCGTTACGTAAAACGAGACGAAATATTTATATTTATATGAATACGTAATTTAATTTTATAAATATCTGCAAAATATCCGAGTTCAAATTACAATACGTAGACCACCTACTGCAGAAGGACGTAAATAAAAAATAAATAAATAAATACCACATGTACACAATACTATTAGTAATAATAATCATTCACGCGAAGTTCCTATTTACATAAACAATATTAATATCATTGTTCGAGACTCGCAGCTTACACTCTCTGCGGGCCCGAAACCGGTCTCATATCTTATCGGATTGGTATGTTCACCGGGGCCGTAGAGAATATTCTCGAGATGGGCGTTTTGTCGTCGAGTGATTCCCGTGGTGTGAGTCTCTGCGTGTGCCTTACGCGTTTGGCGTACGATTGTGGTGTTTGAACAGTGCTTTTTATTTATATTTAGTTAGTACACCCTTTTTTTTTGTGATTCGCCATTAATCAAGAATTTGTACCCGGGACCCATTCCAGTTTGCCCCTGGATCGTCCGTGTATTTGAGTTCCCGTCGCACGTGTTGAGTTATCCACGGTCGCGTGGGATGGAATCCAGCGGGACTCAAATATATTGAGGTACTGGGAGCTGTGCCTCCCTTTATATTGTTTACATTATTGAAATTATAATGTTTTAATTTATTATTATTATTATTTATTATTAAATTATTATTATATTGGTGTAAGGACGCCCAACTACAAATTATTGTTATATTATAATATACCATATAATAGTTGAATTGTTTCCATTTTTTTTATTATTATTATTAAGAAAATTAGTCCCGATCCCTCTGATTGATCCAAATAGGACGTGCGATTTCAGGACCACCTATATTTAGTTGCGTACGGCAAATACGCAGGCGTTTTGCCGCGTCGGCTTAAGCGCAAAACAATCATATTGCGTGAATGTTTGAACTTAAAAAGCCGTCCAGCAACAGCTAATTGGTGGCGATGGCAGCCTTGGAATATAAAATGGTATTTTGCAGGAGTGGTTTTTTGTTTTTGATTTATAGATGTCTGAAGGATATTCGAAGCGCATTTTATATTTCGAACGGAGCGTAATGAAACTGTTAGTTCTAGGCGCAGAGTAGTTTTAGGGCTGAAAAAAAAATTCAACACATTAAGTTTCCCGACATAACCATTTGATAGGGTTGTTCGCTTTCGAATTCATCTTTGAGAAAATTTCGAAAACGATAAAATATAACATTTTCCATCAATACCTGTTCTGCACAAAATCTTTACCATTTTCGGTCGACAGTTACATTCGAATCTCAAATAATTATACCTCCATCAAATTTGAAACTTGCTTTGGTGCAGTGTCATACGTAATGTCCTTAGAACAAAGATGACTGTTGTTTTCGTTCATATAATGTTTACCAGAGATCAATTTATTTGTATGGAAATTGTTGCATTTGCTAACTAAAATGTAACGATTTTGGAATTTTTTTCCTAGATATAAATTATGATATTGGACATAAAACGCAAAAAAACAACCTCTGCTGAAATGAAGATAACATTCTCTTACTCTTATAAAATAAAAAATTGATTTATGATTGATTCTATGTATAATTTATAATATCGACAGAACATGTAAAATCGTGTTTTTTTAATACAGAATAAAACTATTTTTAATTTTCTCGGTAAATCAAGAAAATAGTTTATTCATGGAACCCTTTACAAACTATTACATTCACGCCCTTCTAAAGGTTATATTATAATATAGATAAGTTTTAAATAAATATTTATAAAAAATATATTTTTTTTTTTTTTTTGATCTTGGAATTTGTGGTATTCATAGCAGTGTATATGTGGTAGCGCGTACTCAACAATAATTATTTTTTATATCTTATTCCTGTGGGTTTTAACGGAAAAACTTCATTATTTTCAAAAGATATTATAATTTGACGAAGACGGCTAAAAAAAGAATATAAGTATAATATCGTTTGTCAGACTTTGTGTATAAAGATGCGACAAAAGCCATGTTCGATGTAAGTTCCAAAACAATACATTAAGATCAGTATTTTCACAAAACGAGAACTATGATTTCATAGTTTGACGGATTTTTGAGTATTCTGTATTTTCCAACGCACTGTGTAGTAGACAAACAAAATCAATGATCCAAATGTTCTCTCAGAGATTACAATTTATGTATTATTCACATGCCATGTTTTAGGTAATCATAAATCTTCTATATAGTTTAAGATGTATAAAATACAAAATAAACAATATTTATCATTATTATTTATTAGTTTTAGTTTTTGAATAATATTAACTCTGGGGGTTTTCATTTTTTTCATACTCAACATATAGTGTAATAAATATTTATTTATTATTCAAGAACAACTTTTTGGGGTAATATTCGTACATAAGCCATTCATGTAGAATACTCTATTTAATATAGCTTTTATTATTAGAATGGTAATAATTATTATTATAGTTCATACAAATACAAACATAAAATCACTAAGCTTATTTTTTTTTTACCTTATTTTAAAGAGCTTTCTAAATTATACAATTATATGATAGGTAAAACTAATTAACTAAATTGGTTTTAATAGTGAAGTAAAATATAATTTGAAGAACGTAAATTGGATTACAGATAAAATTTCAAAATTGAAATAATATGATGTAGGTATATGCTTATTATATATGATGGAGAAGAGAAGATTAAATTAATGACGCTAAGCTTATTATTATTTTAATCGAATTCCGGTATAGTAAAAATTTGTTTAATTTTTCAACTATTTTCCATGACAAAAGTATATTTATTTTATTAGCTTGTAATAGTGTTAACATAGAACGTATTAGGTACATTGATTAGTTTCACGCATTCAACAAGTGAATCAAATGAAATCTATGGCTTTGTAATTATTGAAATAGAAAAAAAAATGTACCTACACGTAAAATTGATAAACACGGAGGTAAAAGGTCAATCCTTATTCGCTATTTGCCTGCTAATTTATGTTAACTGGTTGTTTCCAATGAGATTCTAGAGTCATAGAGACAGTCGTGAAGATCCGTAACCTTATTTTATGATCAAAACATAGTTATGGTTGTCCAAATGAAGAGTGATATGTGTATTTATGTGTATGTATGTGAGTATAGGGGAAGGAGGCTATAGAATGCTGCTGCCAAAACATGAGTAGATATACAAATTGTTTAGATAAATACAGCTGAAGGCATTTTGAAGATTTCAATATCGAATTCGGGATGAGTGAGTTAGAATTTTGAATTTTGTTCGGCCGACTTGAAAATGTGTTTAAATTGTTCTCTCGATGACGATGCGGAAAAAAACACCGTAAAGTTATACTAACTGTAAACATTAATATTGACAGCGAGTATATTGAGTACACCCTTTTAATGATATACTAGCTAAGTAGAAACACTACGCATTTACATAACACGCGATGTGAAATAGATTTCTTTCATAATAATATGTTGATAGTATAACACTGAACCAACACCGAATTGGTGTTCCATTTGCAAAAACAAAAATAATATTGATTGTAGACAGTGTATAATTTCAAATTAGTAAACAAGTTTCAAAATGAATACCGTTCAGTACCAATGTGAGTGCGTAGTATCAAGAATGCTATGTTAAACACTTGATTTGCATTCATAGACAGCAAACGCAAATCGTTAGATTTTAAATTTTGTATGGTGCGTAAAATCGAATTGCATAATTATAACATTAGACAAGTTTTAGTTAGAAAATGAAAAATTAATATACTACATTAAACAAATATTTGTCAACAAAATAACTGTTTGTTAAACAAATTATCTTATTCCTTTCATATTCTTGGCTAAGCAAAACAGTACCCGATCAAGTTCATGTTTGGTGCTATAGCCAAGTTTTAAACCATTTTCTAACACATAATTTTTATGTTAGTATACCAGTTTATATTGAAATAACACGTCACACAATTTGTGCGTGGAAAATAATTTTCAACACTAAAGTGTACAAAAATCTGACTAAAAAGTATGATGAACACTGAACATTTAAAAATGTTCATGTTAATGACCATCGAGAAAAAAATACTAATCGAGCATAACAATAATGTTAAATACACTAACATATAACATGTAATATTAATAATTTTACTAAAATATTTAACATATTTTATAAAAGCAATTTATGATTAATATAATCATTTTAGGTTATAGTATTAAAATTTTGTTAATAATTTTATCAATAAAATACATATGCAATTTATTTTAATATTTATTTCTATTCAAGAGATAACAATTTTGAGAGGCTTGAAGCAAATTAATTTTCCAGGCCTGAATTGTTTTCCCATTCCACCCCTGTTGATTCTGTTGTTTGAGTTTCATATTGATTAAAATATTTATTTTTTTTTTTAATAGTGAACTTTTTGACGTTAATAAGTCAAAATTAAATGTACAGACTTGCTCTACCACCCTAAAAAATTATTCCAAATACGCCACTGACTTGAGGGAATTTTTTTTCATTGATTTGTCTAAAGAAAAATTATTTAAAATTTAAAATCGTTTATGTTCTTTTACTTAAACACAACGGAAAACGAAAAATATTCGTATTCGACAAACTTATAAGTTATTTTTGCACTTATTAAGTTATGGGATTAGCATTCGACACTGCACCGTAATAATAGCATATAGCAAAATATTTTCAAGGTTTTAAAGTGTTTTTTGTTACGAAAACGAAAAGATTTTTCGGGTCGCTTATGAATTCAATCGGAATCCTGTCGCATAGGCACGTATCACGTATTATGATATGGATTGAGAATCGCAATTTATACAAATAATTGTCGATGGCATTTATGGAACAAAAAACAAGATTGTTTTAGGGAACAACATTGGTTTTATTATTTCATAAAAATATGTTATGTTTGTCAGTCGTCAACAAACTGAACCTAAAATGTACGGGGAAAATATTTGTACCGATTCACAAGATATAATGAGTTGGCAGTAATAATTCGTATAGAATTGAAAATTATTTATTTAATACTAATTTGGACGAAACGACGAATCAATAAATAAATGAGAAGTAGTAAATTGATTAGGCAACTCAATTCAGAACAAAAGAAATATTTTTCATTTATTTTTTATAATACTGTACAGAAGTTTTGAAGAAATTGAAATAAGTAGTGAAAACGTCATTGTAAATTAGAATGTTCACACCGTTAGTATAGGCGTGTTCACGTTATATTCTGTCCCGTAGGTACCTGCTTATGCAGTTAATTTAAGCGTATTTATGTGTAGGGTGTGTTGGATATGCGAACCCTATCATATCATAAATTAGTTTTTACGTTTTTTTTTTCACAGTTAATAAATAATATTATTTTAATTCAATTTCCTCTAGTTTTTGGCCGCATTAAATTAAAATGTTCTTAAAATATACGGTAATAGATACAGAGTGTTTGGGATCAATATTGAAAATTTAATACACACTTGTTGTTAGTTTTATATAATAAATTATAACACAAGTAAACACATAAAAGTTAACTGTTTTTTTTTTATATTTCCTCGGAAATTTGAGTTGTTTATGTTAATAATAATTAAAATTGAAAAAAATGTACAACATTATAAATACCATGAAAAAATTGGTGTAGGATTTGACAACGATTTTGGTTGACAACGATTATGTTGGTACTAATGGACAATTTGTTAAATGTTCTACGCAAAATTAAAGGAAGGATTGAAAGGATAACAATAGCTTGTATTTTTAAAATTATGGTTAAAAATTAAATTTGTTCTTATTTTAAATTTTTTTGATTTTGGTTTGACGAACATTTTTAAACCTTTAAATAAAAGTTCTTATATACGTATATAAAAAAAAAAAAAAAAACTTACATTTAATATTAAATATTGACAAAACGATAAAAACCAAGTAAATCTAAAAAATTCTTATAATTAAAAATTCATAAAATTATTAATTCTTTCACAAAAAAAAAAAAAAATTGGAATGTATGGAAAAATGATACATTATAATATGAAATTTTGATGAAATAGAAATTTCAACGAATTTCCGTTAAATGATATCAGTAAATGACATTTGATAAATTCGAAATATTTTAATGAAGATTTTGCTGCTCTCAAAATTTTCGATTTTTTCAAATTTTAAAAGCTGTTTTTGTTGCGAAAAAATAATACTGACAGTTCATCCTATTTTTTGAAGGAATTTGGTTCTTCTACTATATTAACCATTTAAGAAATATATACAGATCCAACCAACCTCTTTCATTCAGAAGCGTTTTTTTTTTTTTTTAAAACAATGGTGTATTGGTTTCAAGTTTAAAATACCGATACAGCAATATTCTTCACCTGTCCTTTGATTCTCGCACATTTTGTTATTTGATTGACGACTGTAATGTATAATTACTATGGGCTTAGTAATGTAAACTACGAATTATGGACAGAATTAATATCTACGTAGTATCGGTTATTAGTTAATGTTACTTCAATTAAGTATTAAAATACAAGCTTTTACATTGTTTGAACAGAAAAAATATTGATTTCCTTTATTCATTGAACATATTTTAATCGTTTTTCAAAAAAAGAAATTATCATCCTCAAGTATAACCCTTGGATGGTCTTAGTTTTTTTACGAATAGATATTTCGCTAATTAATTTTAAGTATCACGCGTGTATCAGTATTTTAACATATACGGTCAAGTAATTATATTTATAAAGTTACGTTTGCAATTTGATTCAAAATATTTCTCATCATCTTTCTTCAACACATCGTTACTTAATCATTACACATTATAAGTTACAGTGATGTTTTCTATAATATTTTCTACTGGTTTAAATTTAATATTATTCCAACTGTTTATAGTCAAAATTTCACAGAATCGGTCCTACCTAGTAGATAATAGGTTTTTTAGGAAGTTAGAAAAGATCAATAACAAAATATTATCACAAAGGCATTACTATTACTGGATATAAAAATAATACACGTCCTGGCTGAATCCATACGTGTTATAATACAGTTCTAAAAATATATTTTTCAACACGGTAAATGCTTCGGCTATCGGCTCAATGTGTATGTAGTAGTGCTCTGCAAGGCCGGTCCTAATATACAAAAACTATTGAATCGTCGGTTTGGTTCGGTTCAATAATTTTTAGGAGTAGTTCGGTCCAGTCTTCAGATTAAATACATTATTTTCAGTCCAGTCCGGTTTCATTAAAAAAAAAATTTTAATCAGTCCAATCCTAATCATGGTACTTTTTTAAATTTTTAAATTTTTATTTATTTTATTTCAAAAACGTTTTCCATCACTGCAATATATATATATATATATAATATGAACATAACAAGAGTCACTTGATAGGGGAAGTCATCCACTTGTAATACCTCATGTAAAATTGTATAGATTAATTACTTATCTAGTTGTAGTATAAGGTGATTGTATAGTTCTATTATTTTGTCAGAGTAATAGGTCGCGATTCCAGTTTCTTTTCAGTCTAATCATGGTATTAAAAATTTAAATACAGATATTGTTATGTAAACAAATAAAACGAAAAAAAAACCTACAACTTTAGGTATATATTTATTTATAAAGTCGGGTAGTCCGGTCCAGTGTAATGCTAAACGCATCATATGTACGGTCTGGGCTAATACAGAATGAACCTTACGGACCGGTCCATAAACGGTCCAAAATTTTTTAAGATCGGATTTTAAGACCAGTCTGGTCCACGGTCTACTTTATTAAATGTTATTTAATTAGTGGTCCGGTCCGGTCTAAAAATGATATGAAGCCGTCGGTTTGGTCTAATTTTGATATTTGATTAACGTTTAAGTGTGGTCCGGTTCGACTTCGGTCCCCTGGTAGAATTTGTAGTCCGGTCTGGTCCCTAAAATAACGGACCGTGCAGAGCACTAGTATGCGATAAAATTTTTGTTCATAATAATAGGTTTTCGTCATAAAATATATAATTCAGAAGCTAATTTGGTGTGAAATGAAAAAAAAAATTATAATTGATTGCGTAACTATCCCAATGCTCAGGTAACGCGAAATAGATGCGTAACTTTGACCATTTTTTACAGATCAATTTGATGGTCCTTATTGCATCGCGAATGATATCTCCCGTGTGCTATGTTTTTCCAAAATAAATGCATAAACAGAAAACGCTATTGCAATCGTGTAAACTGTGATATTGTATTTAAATATACTTATAGCGTTAAAAATATTACTTTTTTAACAACGCATTTGAGTAGGTATATGTGTACAGTATCAGCGATATTTTTTATTTATTTGTATACATTTATAAATTAAATATTTGAATTCAAACATTATTCTATCAAATTATGTCAAGAAATTACTAACTTGTAAGAACTTAGGCTCATCCTAAAAATGGTTCTATTTTTTCTATAATACTTTCCACCGTCAAGAATATTTTTATTTTGGGAACACAGATTTGTCCAGTAAAATGAATGATAGTTACTTTTAAATTACTCGCTTATCTAATATATTTTATTTTTAGTATATTTTGTTATATTATGCATTATATTTATATTATTGTTGCTCAAGTATTTAATAATAATAAAAAAAAAAAAAAAAATGATTAGAACTTTTTAAGATTCATGTTAGGTTAAAAAGGTAGTTAAATAAATATTTTAGCAATAGTATTTAAAGTAAACGAATGGTATGAATACAGTGTGGTTTTGGTGTAAAATGTAATTTTTGTGTAAAAAAATAAAATAAAATAATTATTTATTATTATTTATAATTTTGTTTAACTTATTCAATGATAAATAATAAATAACAATAAAAAAAATTATTCATACTTAAACTTCAATAATATTCAAAAATAATTGTTTGAATTTTTTTTGTAATTCTACCGTATCTCTGTTTAAATACAAATAATAACGTATAGTTTTATCAAATTGAACTCATGGTTGACATCGTGGGTCCGGGGCCCGTGTGCATTGCACCTTTTGCACACCTGGATTTTACGGCACTGTATATATATATATATACATCATCACCTCCGAGAACCATATTAGTTAAATTGGGCTACGTATGACTCTAATGAGTTTGGTGTTTATTATTTTTATTTAAAATTATTTTTAATACCTCGTAAGACTCGTTAGATAAATAATTTTGGTTTATGGGTTTATTTCAATTTTACACGATCACTATTTGAGAACTATATTACCGTTTTTGTGAAACAGTGTACAAACGATTACATAAAACTATGAATAACTTTTAATTATTAAAGTTCTGAGCAGCTGCCTTCGACTAAAGTCACGCAGTTGTATAGTGAACGAAGAGTTCGATCGTGGCGGGACTTAAATGTCTACTAACTGTTAATCGGGTTGAGCTACAGAACGAGAGAGGGAAAAATGTCTCTCTAGTATCACAACAAGTTGTGTTTTAATTAAACTGAAGAGGTAACCGTCAAAAAGTACTTGAAACCAAAAGGATTAAACTATAATGACAGACTTGGAAATTAACAAGACCATCATTAGCTTGTCATTGTTACGAAATCAGATTAATGTCAAGGATACAAGTGTCCGGCTCTGCCATTGAATTTCTAATAATATTATACTTGGAAAATTTTCAGATTCGTTTATATTCGTTTTTTTGTGTATTACGGTTAGAAATATAGGCAGCCATTTTTTGTACATTTTTGAAGAAATGTTATTTTATTTTATAGCATTAATTAACTGAGCGTTTTTATTATTATAATAGTCTCTAGCAAAAATAAATAAAAATAAATAAAACGTCTAAGGTAGCCATATTTATGTTCGGTTTTAATGAATATATTCGATTAATTACGGAAACTATTTAATTTCCTTTACTTAAGAGAAAATGGTTTTTGTTAAAAATATTATATTTTCTCTTTACGTATAATAGTAGTGTAACCGCGTTATGCTATACCATAGTGCGGATAAATATATATTATTCGATGTGGTAAAACATTAAATTGAATTATATGCACTCTGCGCATTACGTGTTCTGAGTACAATTTTTATACATTTGAATTTATATTAAAAATGTTCTCCCGGTTTGATGGATTGAAAGAAAATCAAGTAAATAAATAATTTGTGTACAAGTACATTTACCCAAATGTTTGTCTTGGGAGAAGGTTTAATTTACATGTATGACATTGGAAATAGCAATTAAAATATTTCATTTAGTACTTGGTATGTTGAAAACGTCAACACATAACTTAAACAATACTTCAAAGGCAAAATAGTTGTGTATTTCTATCAGGATTTAGCTCATTGCACGACGTAAATGTTACACTCGTACGGAGGGCGTGTTCGAGGCCTCGGGGAACACATGAAGGTTACTCTGAAAGGCAGTGATAGCGAAGCTTTTGGATTTTGAATAAGGGAAATTTTCTTTTTATAAGTAATTAAACACAGTAATATAATAATATATTTATTTAAACACATATTTCAGTTTTATTTATAGTAATTAAATATCTTTTTATTGATTAACTTTGTAAGTAATTGCCATAAACATTCCGTCAATGGCTTTCACAACATAAATTCGGTGAAGAGTTTTCTATATTTTAACTCAAATTAATTTTTTCAAACGAATATCGAAGAAAATAATAAAATTATGGATTTCTACTCGATTCCATTTTCCTCCAAAAGTGAGATACTGTTTTCCACTACTGTCCATTTTCTACCACAAAAAAAAAAAGGTTGGTTTTCATTTTTCTCTACATTATTTTCGACTAAAATTATGTCTTTTTTCCTCCAATATTTTAGCCAGTGATGTAGTATTACGTTCCGTATTATAAAGATAGAGTAAGGCTAGGATCACATTTTTCGCTTATCGATTGATGATTACACTTTGGTATCGGCTGTCTATATCAGCTATCGAAAAACCGATAGGACTCACAGTTTATAACCGTCGATAACTAGCCTAATAAAGAAATGTATTTATAACATATGGACATATACGTGTATACCTATGTATGTTATACGTATTGTGAATCAGTTGTCACTGATTATTATGATTACCTACATATTGAGTGTGACTGACACACGAATGTATACGATGTACTCGATATACTCATATCAATTATTAGTATTTTGAGTAGCGTCGACTAGTGTCTAGTGTTGAATGTGTTTATAGTTCTTTTGTTTCTATTGAATTTTAATTTTTAACATATCTGATAAAGCGACGTTTATTGAAAGTTCTCACGTAAAACCTTTGATAATTTGTGATGGTTACAAATAATTTTTAGCGTACGAGTCAAAATCTGTATAATCGCGTTGGCGATTTTGTTTGATTACTTGTCAAGCAGTTATATACACAAATAAAACTGAAGAAATAGTAGCCGATGAATTACACAAAAATGTACATTCTAATCATTTGTCATCGCCAAAAAATAAATAAATCGACAAATAGTGAATAATGCATGTAAACAAAAAGCAATTGACGATTTATTCTCACGATCAAAAAAAATTATACCTATGGAATTAGGACAAAGTTCTGCTGACTGTTCAAAATTTGATAATACCGATATTCATAAAATTAGGAAAAATATTTATGCAGCCCGTCAATCTTTGCTGCCGAATTTGCCAAAAAATATTGTAGAGGTACATTTAACAATCAATAATATGGAAAATTAATACTACTGCTAAAGAACAATTTTTACTCGTTAATGATGATAAAAATATGTTAATATTTTCTTGTTATCTAAACTTAAAAATTTTATGTGATTCTAAAAATATTTATTACGATGGTACATTTACTTACAGTGTCAAACATTTTAACCAAATGTTTACAATACATGGCTTTAAAAACGGACATTATATACCATTTGTATCTGTCTTTTAGTTAATAAATTCACTGACACATATGTTAATACATTTAACCATATTAAACTTAAATGTATTGAATTCAAATCTACAATGAATCCAAAATCAATCATAATTGATTTTGAGCAAGATATTTATGATGCTGTTTCTATAGTATGGAGTAATACACTAATAGTTGGCTGTAGATTTCACTTGACACAATCATGGTTTAGAAAATTTCAAAGTCTTGGTTTAGTTCAAGATTATAAAGAAAAAAATTCTGAAATTGGTTCTTGGATTAGAAATACGTTTGGGCTCATATTTTTAAATCCACGAGAAGTTTCTTTATGTTTTATTGAAGATTCTATGAGTATTATACCTAACGATAGTAGAGTGAATTAGTATGCTAACTATTAGCCAGATACGTACATTTCAGAAAATGCTACATTTGTTTACATCACTTGTTTGGGTAGAATCATTATCTTCATTAATGCGAACTACAAATTCATATGAGTTATTCCATTCACATTTCAAAGAAAAACCAAAAATTTTTATGTGGCTCAATATTATGATATTACTATTACATACTATTATATGTACATTATATATGATATTACTGATATTTATTGTAAAATAAGAAGTATTCATACATCAAAAAAATCGAAAGATTACTACCGAGTAAACAAACGTTGTGGAGCAATCGACTATTCAATTATTAAATTGCAAAATGGAAAAATTTCTAGATATATAATTACAAAAAGTTGAATAATTATTCATATTATGTCTAATTTTTCGTTTCTTTAAACAGGTATTCATTTGTTTCTGAAATTTTCTATAATTATAAAAAAATATAATATTATAATAATTTTTTTTTTTTACTATGCATAAATTATTTATATTAACTATTTTACTATTTTATTATTTATTTATTGAAAGGCAATGGAAAATGGAGGAAAAATGATCAAGAATTATTTTTAATTTTTTGGAGGAAAATTACTGCGGCTGCAAAATAATATCAAAGATATTTAAATATAAATATATATTTACAAATAATGGTCGCGATATATTGAGCTGAAAACTTCATAAACTTATATCAAAAGCAAGAATATTACCAATAAAGTGATAATATTCTACAGTACTACAACTAATTTGCGAACTTTTTAAAATTGTTCAGTTAAAACCGGGAATTCGATTGAGCTCAAAATATTATGAAATATTACTCCTTAACACACATGCAAGCTATGATATTGATGATAATAAAGGATTTATGGTTGAAACAAAATTTTATATCGTATTATAATGTATTATAATCGTTATACTTTGATAAACTTTATATCAATATTTACTACCCATCTATAAACTAATACTGGTCTAATAAAATCGCGATGTGTGGACTAAGTATACAAATAATTAAATTAATCAATTGAATTACTTAGAACAAATGGGTAACCGCTTTCAAGGTAAGTAATTGAAGTAACTTAAAATAAATTCTCGTATAAAAAAATGACAAAATCATATGACCGCTTTCTTACCGACATATATATAATACATAGTATACCAAAAACACATTTATAACCACACTAGTGAAGTTAAAATATTCACGGAGAGTCCTAAGTCTGTATAAGTGAGAAGGTAAATATATACGCATACGAGTTGCATTCGAAATAATCTGTGCGCAAACGAGTGGTTGCACTAGAAATAATTTGTGCGCAATCCATGTGTACCCATTCTGCAATATTGTTAATCGTTTTCATCCTATCAGCAATACAACCGTACAATTTTTGTTTTCGTAATTTTTGGTGACAGAAAAATCTTATTCTACCAAAATAGAGAAAACGATTGTAGTATATGATGTTGAATTTGTACGTATTATTCTCGTAAATTAATTACGAGTACATTCTGATGCGGTATAACGTCAGTAACATAATGCTTCCAGATATTGGTCGACGTTCTGGCCATTCCACAGATTTCTAATCACAAAAATAATATTTTCGATCAATGCCGTCACGGAATGTTTCCATTATGTGAATTAAAAAAAAAAAAAAAACACGATAATTTCGAGGGCTTTTCTCGCATGAATTATTCGTTTATCGTAATAAGTAAGTATTAAATCGTTTATCTAAATTATAATCAGTACAATTCATATTCGTGTTTTGAAGTATTATTCTATCATAAAGTTTATGCACGTTTTTATGGACTATTTGTAGTAAAATTGTTGAACTATATTTTAGATTCTGCTTATATGTGCGCAGTATATATTGGTTTCATGCATTTTTAAAATTACGTTCTTTCTACCATCCTGAAATTCTTTTTCGGTAGTGGTGTGTTCTCGTCGTCCGAGACAAGTCGTCTTATGTTTTATGGGTAGGACGTTTAAAATGTAAGTCATATACTATTCTCCTCTGTGCTAAAAATATCTCAAGATTTACGTTGTACAGTTGCATGTATGCGAAATAAGAAGTAGGTAATAATAAAAAAATATCACTTTCCGATGCACACATGATAAGTTTACGCTGAACAGTAAAGATATGTATGAGTAAGATATGTATCTCGCCTGAACAAAAAAACGACTGTTTCCATAGGGTCTAGTCGGCTTTTAAATATTAAAATAAACAATGTACACGGTCATTGCACATAATAAATTATTTAAGACTCATAAAAGTACGATATTGAGATATGAAGAAGGAATGTTGTTAGTTTTCAAACCGTTTAAAAAGGCGACTGACAAAATAATAATGTACATCTTCAAAAAACGCATAAGATACTCTCAATGATAACTCCATTAAGCCTCGTAAAACCGGTGTAATTTTTCAAAGGCATGACTTCATAAATATGAATTATATGTTTCAAAGGATAATGAAAATTTAGTTACAAAACTAGAGGACCTTAAATAATTATTTTTTTTAAAAAAGTTTTTTTTCGCGACAAACTCTTCGAAAACAATAATTATATTTTTTGCTTTTCAAAAGAATTTCGAACAATTCCAACTAATCAAAAGTATAGTTATGCAAAATAATTTTATAAATATGCAAATCAATTCGTTTTTATGAAATAACGGTAATATATATTTGTATACATAAAAATGTAAATATAAGTATGTACGAATATCGTAATAGTAACATACACTAGATTCGTTGAAAAAAAAAAAACTAGAAAATAAATTACAATATTTTGCTACAATGTTTAAAAAAAAAGTAAAAAAAAAAATTAAAAAAAATTACACTTAATGTCATGCATTTGTTACACATTGAACTCTTGTCAGTATTTTAACTCTGACTATTGGTCCGTGAGCGAGTAGACATTAAAACTATTTCAACGAGTGGGGTTGTCATACACATTATTGTATTAAACTTAAAAAATATATATATATACTCTTCGTTGGTATACATATACATGCAGATTGCAAGCATTTCAATAAAACCGACTTTAAACTGTGGCGAATAAATGTTCTCGAACTCGTTTAGGTGAGCATGTCGATACAACAATAATTTTTTATTGATGTTATACTGCTGAGATATGTGCCATTTTTTGTTAATTTATCTATGTGGTTCGGTCCACTCGTGATAGCACAACCGTAAAACGCATTTGTTTAGTACGGGGTAATTGGTATTTTGTAGTCAATGATCTCGTTTAAAAATGTGTAAAATATTCTAAACTTGAAAAGGTTATAAATAACGCAATGTGCATACCTGTGATCGTTGTTTCAATTAAAAAAAAAATTAAAACTGTTTTTATTTTTAATAGTCACTTCCGAAAGAAGAAATAAGATAAATCGTGCATTGGCAGTCGAAAATATACGTTTAAGCGTATAATCTGTAATAACCTAAAAAATTAATTGATTGGTTGATTAACTTCCTCCTTGTTTAAGGGACGGCTTTCGGAATTATAAAGTTTCGTGAGCCAGTCAGTGCAACTGGATAGTCTTGGAAGCTAAATCAAATAGCACTTACTCGTTCCGCAGTAGATGAGCTGATGCGTCGATCACTTACGAACATTATAGTAATGGAGTGAGGTTGTAATCAATCGATAGAGACCCAGTATTTAAGAGAGCTGATGATGAACATACTTCGATACTGGCACAGAAACATCAAAGCTTAAAGTGAAAGTGAAACAATCACACTTGGCATAGGCGTGTTTACGGGTGAGGCCGGAGGGGCACTGAGCCCCCGGTGGAATTTACCTCCAATAAAACCATGTCCAGGATAAAAACAAATAATGCGACCTGTACTCATCACCTACCGATAGTTTCAGTATAGTAGTAAAATGTACGTATTTTTATTATTCATGTTTAAAATATATATATATATATATAAGTCTTATACTCGTAATTTAAAAATTTGTTGTGCTCCCTCGGCCACCAAAGACTGAACTCGCTTATGATGATAATTCATTTTGCACTTGGAAAAATAAACACATACGAAATGAAAATCATAATAAAAAATATAAGCTGAGTGTTGGTACTGGATGGCTGGATACGTTTGAAGTTGGTGCTTCAACCGGAGCCCTTATAAAAATGTTATTTGATCGTGTCTTAATTGTTTTTTTCGCCAATTGGTTGATTTTGGTTTATTTTTACAGTTAGTTATTATAATAATTACAATTTATATTCTTATATAGTCATTATTATAAATACAGAGCAATTGTCGTATAAAGAATGCAATGCTACGTAGTACATTACAGGTCATTGAAAACATGACATTTTATATTTCATTGCAAAAGCCGATTTTGTGACATTTTACCAATAATTAATTATTATTATATTATAATTGGTTAATTAAAGAAAAACATACCCGGATCCGGAATTGAAATCATGACTGATTTTGGGCTATTTTATTAATCACGAACGAAATATTTTTCGATAATGGTTTATTGAGCAAGTTCTGATAGTTGGACTGATATGCGCGTAGTCTGTAGCGTGTAGAAAGTTAATACTCAATAAATAAGTATGGCACTGCGAGTATCGATCAATATACATTCAGCGAGCCTGTATCACA
The DNA here is from genome assembly GCF_003268045.1 of Sipha flava. NCBI lineage: Eukaryota > Metazoa > Arthropoda > Insecta > Hemiptera > Aphididae > Sipha > Sipha flava. The sequence goes on from NW_020271747.1 coordinate 177,920, forward strand.
TTACACTCAATACATTTGATGTAATCTACATTTGTGCACAAACTCGAACATTCGTAAACGTAGATTTTATTTTGACATGTATATGTTATTCTAGCGATACCGAAAATGTTATCATGACGTCACGAACGTGTTATGTATTGCATGTGTGTGTGCGAGCCGACCGGTGGGGACCGTGAGTAAATAAATATAAATATAATATTAAAAATATATTAAAAATTAAATAAAAAAAAAAAAATAAAAAAAAATTAAATCTCTAATATATATAAAAATCTCGTGTCACAGTATTGTGACCATACTCCGAAACGGCTAAACCGATTTTAACGAAATTTTGTATATACATTTGGTAGGTCTGCGAATATGTTTGTATCTATTTTCTATACTCCTAAATGCTATTGTTTAATAAAATTGTTTAATTTAATAATTTTTGACCAGGTCGATAACTGCGCAATTGAAAATGGATTATTAAATAATACTGTTAAAAACTATTAAAAACTATTTAAAAACAATTAATTTCATTTTTGGTATTAAATGACGGCTTTTACATGAATATTAAACAACAAGATCCTGCAACAGGTGCAAAAATAAACAAGAATGTTGGTTCAAAGGATTATTATGCATATCGGTTGATGATTAGATGCAATCGGGACAACGTTATTTTACGATGTCGTGATCTTTGTCATAAATTCATGGTTGACACATATGTAAAGATAGAGACCGAACGGTTACGATACTTGGATTCAATGAAAAAAAGCTGCGTGCGAAAGATTCTCAAAACAATTGTTAGATATTGGTGATGGGAAAGTTACTACAGATGAACGGGATGTATAAAATTACCGACCGATTTCTGCACAATCATTGATTCGCAATATGATCTCATTGACCAGATATTTCCCAATGTACTCAGACAATACACAAATCATGAGTGGCTGGCAGAAAGAACAATTTTAGTATAAAAAAATGTGGAGGTCAACGAATTGAATCTGAAGATACAACATTTGTTACCAGGAGACTTGGTGTCATACAAATCTTTTGATACAGTTTGCGATGCTACTGGAGCTGTAAATTATCCAACAGTTTTTAAACTCATTGGATTTACCAGACATGCCACCCCATAATTTACAACTGAAGGTTGGATCTCCGGTTATTTTGCTTCATAATTTGAACCCATCACGGTTGTGCAACGACACGCAATTAGTCATTAAAAAATTAATGAAACATTTTATCGAAGCCATCATTTTAAATGACAAATTCTGAGGTGAAAATATATCATTACTATGAATCCCTATTATACCCACAGATGTGCCAATACAATTTAAACGCCTTCAATTTCCAATTAGATTGGGATTTGCGATGACTATTAATAAGTCTCAAGGCCAAACGATGTCTGTTTGTGGCTTATATTTGATCACTTCATATTTTTCATACGGACAATTATACGTGGCGTGTACTCGAACCAACCAGTTTGTTTATGTTGGCAAAAGATGAGATAACAAAAAATATTGTACATTCTGTTGCATTAAGGAATTTATATTGTTTTTTTACTAATATTGTCATAATTAGCGATTTATATAATTTTAAATGATCAATTTTAATGAATTATTAAAAAAAATAAATGTTTGATATTTTTTCATTTTTATATTACGTCACCGTTCACAGCACTCGAAATACCTCTTCCACTTATATACCACATCCTTACACACCTATATTAAATTGGTTTTTTTTTCTAGTAAAATATTCACTAGAAATAATTTAAATGACAAAACAACGTTTGTCGGGTCAGCTATTAAATTATATAAATTAGCGATCATGCGACCGTTATCGGCATGGTAGCGATGTGTGATCTATATATCTATTATAGCTTCAACAATAAGTTTATAGTCCATTGTATATTTTTGTACAAAGAAAACATTAAAACACATTAAAAATGATATAAAAATAACTGATATTGGATGATGGTTGTTCGATGATGTTGACAGGCGAGAATATTTGTATATTTACAATTATTCGATTATGTAGGTAAATATTGTAAAAAAAACACATTTTAAACTCAAATGTACTTTACTTTCACCGGTCATTGACGTAATTTACCAAGACCGGTGGTAAGTGATAATACATTGGTTGTTTTACCATAGATACTATTTAAAAATGATTTATTATTGGTGGGTGTTTTATTTTTTATTTTAGGTACTTAATCGAAAGAAATGTTAGGTTAATGAACAAAAGGAACAAAATATGTCTATACTATAAATTATTTATCTGTTTAGTTCTTCTGCATTGCAAACAAACTGTTTAGCATCACATCCAATTCTGCATCGATCGAAGCCACGAAGGCCAAATATTCAATTGTCCTGCGACTTAACGAAGAGTTATTTTCCTATTGTAGTGAGCAGAACAGGGATCAAGTTCTGAACCGCTGTACACTAATACAAAAATATTTATTATACTGACGGCTTTTGACAGCTTCGCTTGGACCGTAGATATGTTGGAGTCACAAAGTCAATAATAAGTTTGTTTAAAAGTAATATTTATTATAACACATAAAATATAAACATAAGTACAAATAATGGTTAAGTAAATTTGAGGACAGAACATAAAAGTCTGCTCGAGAAGATAAGTGTTTGAACACTAGAGCTGGCGGCGATGTGAAGCGCGTGGGCTACACGACCAGATAGTTTTCGAGGCTGAGTTCCGATAACTAATTATTTCTAAAACAATTATACTAACAATAGTCGTATTTATATGAAAGAGTAAACGCTGTTATACTTTTCTTACACATGCATACGAAACTTGGATACGGATGTAATAGAGAGTTTTTTGACTATTAAATAATAGTTGCCAAAAAGGATTCCTAGGAATAGGTCATGTCTATTAGAACATGTGTAGATGGATAACCTCGAGTTGAGTCCTAAATTTTAAAAATAGTATGAATTGGGTCCGAACGTATTTTATCGAGTATATGAGTTGGGTCCCTATATATGTTATCGACTACATGAGTTGGGTCCAGCTTATTAGCGATACCCAGAAGACACCATGTGGAGGTTAGCTAGAAAGTCTTCCAAAAAATTTGGTTTATATTATACAATGGTAACGGTCTGATGTAAACATTATTAAAATATTAAAATTATTAGTCAATTAGAATTTTTTTTGTGTGAAAAATGATTGAGTTGGCTTGATTTTAGATAAAATTTTAATTTATTTTTACTTTTATCACTAGTAGTTTATTTATAATTATATAGATTAAATTACGGAAGAAATTTAAGACGCACATCTTTAATTGGGAAGACATGAGTTGGGTAATTAAGGTAACAACCAGATAAAATCAACCGTGGACCCAATTCATGTATTATCAAATGTGACCATGGACCCAATTCGAGTATTATTAATTAATACCGCGGACCCAACTCGAGAGACGGCCGTTGCATCATCAACCGGAACGGTACCACTGTCCTTGGCTGTGGACCAGTGGTTGGCTGTCGGCTAAGGTGCTGGTAGACGACGGTCGAGTGACGACGACTGCGAACACCACGATGGTCGATCAACACTAGTTGCGGTCACGTACCCCGGTGCTGCGGCAGTCAACCGGGGTACGTCGCCACTGCCGCCGTCGTACAAATACCGGCTGACACGTCACGTACGACACGGTCACCGTTGTTCGGGTATTCACTGCTGACCGGAGCCGGTACCATAGGCAGTAATATTCGCGGTGCAAACGGTACGATCTTTTTTTTTTTTTCCGCTCTCCATCCCTATCCGTTCGGGGATGAGTATAGTGAATCAACGGCGGAATCGTCGGACCTGGACAGCGGCGGAAACGGGGTTGAAGATGACGACGTGATGGTAGCATCACCGTTGGACCTGAACGACAACGGGGGCGAAACCGAAGTCGACGATGAAGCGGTGGCACTACCGTTAGACCTGAGCGCCATCGGTACGAGCGAGGTTCGTTCGTACGATCAGCTGTTTGACGGTATCCATTACGTCCGTCATGAAGATTTCGGATCGCCGACGCCCGTTTTCTGCCTGTTCAATGTCCGCGGCCAGTGTCCGTTTCTGACCGGTCACGATATGCTCGTTTTGTGCCACGCGCACCGCGGACGGTCGCAGATGATGGCGGCGATGGTACGCGGCTATCCGCCACCGTACCCGGTCGACGGTTCCGGCAACTACGTGACCGCCGACGGTCAACACCGACTATAGTCGTATACGACGACTATAACTACGATGAGTCGCTTGGCTACGAGTGGGCGCCGTACGTCCTCCCGACGTACCGACCGGTGCAACATCCCGGTACGTGGTTCACCCCGTTTATATGCACCAACTGTCGATTCACGTCCAACCGTTGAGCTGTTATTTTATATACTTATAAATTATTTATTTTTGCTATCTATCTATTATATAAAATTGTAAGGGGTTTTCTACGACCGCGCTAACCGAGAAAACTACAGAAATGATTTGGTTAAAATTTTTTACTGTTGTACCCGACACTCTGCTGAAGGTTTTAGTACCACTTTTGTCAATAAAAAATAAGTATAAAGTTCTTGAAAAATCAAAAAATTGATTAATTCATTATTATTATTATTATATTATTAATTATAGATTAATTAATAACCCGGTGTGCAATAGTGAGACTTTCACTACTATGTGATATTCTGTTTAGATCTCAAATGTGACCTCCCCATTTTATATCCATTAACCATCTCATGAGCATCACTAAAAACTTATCACAAAAAAGACTTCCATACGTAGGCACATTTAGATTGAACATGTAATATAAATTATTAATCTGTATGCGAAGTACTGTTTGGGTCCCAAAATTGACTACACATTTCAATTTCTATGTGTCATCGCATGAAGTTCGGGATAATCTAGTTACATTAAGGACTTCCATGCGTAGTTCAGTTTGTAATGAGTAATTGTTAAGCAAAACATAAAAGACCAAAATATATGTTTATAACGTTTTCTTGTGGTAAATTATTTATTATTTATTATTTATTAATGAAACATAATTTGAAATACCAAACTTTTTTTTGCCGAACCCTTTAGAGATAATAAAAATGATCGCGGACCCCTTAGTAAAAATAAAAATTAAAAAAAAATAATATATAATAATACTTCGTAAATTTTAAATTTACTATCGCAGACCCCCTCCGGTATACATGCGGAGCCCTACGGTTTCGTGGATCACAGTTTAAGAAACACTGAGGTCCATATCCCCGGCATTCCCACTTTGACATTTCATTAAAAAACCCGGGGCGATCGTTTGTACTCGGTTTGTACCGGTTTCTACCGCAAAATTCATTATTTGTACCGAAACCCTTAAAAAGTTTCAAACGTTTTAAGTTGAGTTAAGTTTTAAGTGCCAGCACTCCCACTTTGAGCGTTAATATAAAAAAATGGGTAATTGTCTTTATTTAGAAGAATTGCGATTAATTAAAAATGTTGTATATTATTTGTGAAATTATTCCTGTAAATAATAATTTTACTATTAAACAACTAATGACAAAATTTAAATAACAACAAAAATACATACAAAATGATATGTCACATAAAGATTGTAAAATAAAAAAATATTCGGGTTTCGGGTTAAAACCGATATTTTATTCGGGTTTTGGTTAATTCGGGTATTTAAAAAAGAATCATTCGGGTTATATGGATTTTGGTGTTTGATTTTTAAAGGGTTTTTAGGGGTGTTACGGGTTCGGGTTAGTTCTGGTGCAAAGCCATGATTTTAATTTTAATTTTAATTAATTTTAAATTTAATTACAAGTATACTTATACAGTTTTACATTATTAAACCATGATTGATGGATGAACCAGTTTAGTTCAACTCATTTTACGTTGTACATTTTCAGGATGATTTACTGTAAGCCTAAAAATATAAGTTTAAATCGATGAATCAGTGAATATGAATTAGTAGACTTGACTGTAGCTGCCTATTTCAAAATGTGGTTTAATTGATTTGATATTGAAAATAACATATATTTAGTCTACAATTTTGAATATTTCTGTTAAGTGGACATATATTATTTTTATAGTATGAAAACTAGAAGTATTTTATAAGTATTCGGAATACTTTTAAAGTATTCTAAATAATGTACTCGGAATATAATTTGTATTAAGTATTTGAATACATATTCGGAATATTATTTTTTGTAAGTATTCGAGTATTTATTCTATATACTTTTAAAAAGTATTTTACCCAAGTCTGATTGTGGTTATTTGAGGACATTGTTCCTAGTTTCTTCCAACTACTACGGGAGATTAGATGCACTTTTAAATACACTTTTTCTCGTAAGCAGACTTGGGTAAAATATTTTTTAAAAGTATTTAATTTGTTGAATGTCTATTCGTGCACAAATGTACACTACATAAAGTCATCATCTTAAATTATTAATTATACAAAATATACAATAATTAAAAAGGGTCAGTAGTCAGTAAGTTGGGCAATTAATGTTTGTATTGTTGTTAATTGTTTTCATATTATTATTTGTAAACATTGCCAAAGTTGTAAATGGCTGCCAGCGTCATTGATAAGAAGAAGTCGGTTATCTAGTTATTATACATATCTGTGACATTCAAGCAGTTTTATGGAAGCTAAATTACATTTCAGCCCACTGTGCGGCAGTTGGGCCATAACGTCCATTAGCCGCACTCCGATACTCGTAAGTTATTTTATGTATTTATGTATTAATTCTCAATAATATTTTTAGCCGATCTACATTTATTATTAACATTAAGATCCGTTCCTTTTTATACTCCCGGACTACGGTTAAATATATTCAAAAGGACCAGAAAACCTTCCCTGAATATCACTTACCATGGTATATGGAGACCAAAAAAAATATCACAAAATATGTTGATAACCAGAAATGCTGTGTAAAACTATAATATTGTATCTACTGATGAACGGGACATAAATTAACAAACGCACAAGTGAGAATGAATAAGATTCAGATTTATATATTTTTTTGTGAGTAATATACTACACTAAATTATAACCATCACCTCTATAAATACAAAAATTAGCCACATATATTTAACGGTGAGTTATTTAATTTTGTTATCTCAATAATAAACAAATTAAAAGCCACAATGTATATTGGCTTTGTTCAGTATTATAATAATCTTTTTACAAATATAATAATATTATCGCTATTCATATGGTGTCAGCTTATTATAAAAGACCATTACTAATCCTGCCGTCGGTCCTTTTGGCAAAGCGCATACAAGCCATACTATTTTTACAACGTATTTTGTAAATGCTTACATTTATAAAAATAGCTCCAGTTATTGGATTTTAATGAAATTGATGTTTTTAGAATCAGTTAATCTTATATACTATCATGAATAAAAGAAGTCTTGGGTCGCCGGCTGGCATATGGCCTACCAATATTGTAATATTTCGTACAGGCCACTTGGTCGCCCGCTGTCTCAATACGATACTTTGTTTTTTATTGGTTTAAGATAATAATATTTATTTTACACATTTATACGTCAATTATCTTTTAGTATTTGTCTCGAATAATAATAATTTTAATGTTTTATATAATTATTTACTACATTTATGTATTCAAATATTAACAAGTTGACTGGCATTCATCGTAGAAACGATAAATTTTGCGGTACAAACCGGTACAAACCGAGTATAAATGATCGCCCTGGGTTTTTTAACGAAATCTCAAAGTGGGGGTGCTGGAGACATGCACCTGAAACACTGTTATAGACTATAGTAATATAAATTAAATATACTTAATTATATATATATATATATATATATATATATCGGACCATGGATTTTTTTTTGAATTAGTAAATCTATATTAATAATCTACAAAATAAGATTATATTTAACATTTCCATTATGTCTATAATGACCATAATAGTATGATGAACAAAGTAAATCGAAAAGAGCGAATTTATTAGTGTGTTGTGTACGTTGCGTCTGTATAATAATAAATTATAATAATTATCACGAAGGGTTTTAACCACAACATCATATCAAGTTGTATCATTCTAATTGCCATCTTTTCGAATATATTGATATTGTTATAAATATATATCTAATTACGTTGTTATCGAATATTGTATATTTTCGCCATCCCGACGGTCGCTGTCGAACTGTATACTTATGATTTGGTTATAGTATATGATTTATTATTTTATTTTGTTATCATTGCACGCTATTTTCAGTGTTGCCGATGATGTGGTAATTACCATATACGGTGGTAATTTCATCCAATTGTGGTACATGGTGTGGTATTGTATAAAATGTGGTATTATTGTGGTATTTATGAAAATACAAAAAAATGTGCGAATATATACTATATATAGAGAATTAAATTGAAATGTATTGTAATACAAATTATAAGTTATATATAACATTTTTTTTTTTATTATTATATTATCATTAATTGTAATTGTATAATAATCCATAGACCTTATACTAGGTATAAGGTCTATGCATGCATATGGCTTTTGGCTTCATAATCATAATGCGTCTGACATAATCAGTTAGCAATCTAGTTATTGTATATACCTGTGGTTACAATGATTACAATGCGACCGTGGTACATTATAATTGATAACACGAAAATACGAAATTCAATACTCAAACAAATTACAAACAATATAATTGTGAAATGTTAATAGTTAATACCAATCAAGTAAATTATAGCTGTTACCTATTATGTTTATAAATACCTATAAAAATTATTTAATAACAATGGATAAATGTACTAAGAAATACCTTCGTAAATTGGTCAAGGATACTCAAACTAGAGATGATGATTATTCGACTTATCGACGGAGATCACCAGATGATGGAAGTTATACTGCAATATTAAAAGTTCGAGGTCAAACAGAAATCGTTGTTAACAACCGTTGGGTTGTACCATATTTCTTAGTGATATCTAGGTTTTTTAATGCGCATATTAATGTAGAATACTGTTATTCGATTAAAGAAATAAAATACATATGTAAATACATTAATAAAAGATCAGATAGAGCTACTTTTTCTGTGAAAACGATAAGATTGCAAATTATTTGAATGGTCGATACATATCGACGCCTCAGTTCAAGACTGCAATAGGTAACTCAAATTATGAAACAACTGGTTCTAAAATGAAATAAACGACCTCTAGTGGTAAATAATGCAGCTAAAAGTTATTACGTTATAGAATCGAAATCCTCGTCATTTTGCATATAATATCATGTAGATAACTCAATTCTGAATATTTTTGAGTTATTGCTGTCTTGAACTAAGGTAACGATATATACTTTTGAAGCATTTTGGAGAATTTTCAATTTTGAAATCCAAGATCCAACAGTTAAGAACTTAACTGTTTATTTAAAAAATGGACAGCGTGTTTTTTTAATGCTAATAATCTTCATCAAGTTATTGAAAATCCAAGAAAAACGACACTGACTACTTTTTTTGAACTATGCTCACATGATAATTTTGCGAAAACACTGTTCTATCATGAAGCTTCTTCTTATTATACCTGGGATGATAGCAGAGGTTGGTTAAAGAGAAGACAGGGAAAAGATGTTCCGCGTTGGCCAGGAATAAAAATGGACACTGTCATTGATAGAATTTACACGATTCATCCAAATCAAAGAGAGTGCTTCCATTTAAGATTTACTAAATTATATACAAGGTCTTACTTCATTTTAAAACTTGAAGTACATTGATGGAGTCATTCACGCGACTTTTAAAGCTGCCTGTTTTGCTCTTGGGCTTTTAGAAAATGTCAAGTAATGGAAAAATGCTCTACCGGATGCAACTGTTTCAGAAAGTCTTTCTAAGTTATGAGAATTATTCGCAATAATCATAGTTTTCTGTCAACCGTCTGAACCTCAATATTTGTGGGAACAGTTCAGAAATGATTTTTGTGAAGATATTCTTCATACAGAACGCACTTAGTTAAATGACTAGCAATAAACTTTTTCTGATGAAATATTTAATAGAAGTTGATTAAAATAGAAGATAAAGTTGTTTGTCTATCTGAAAAATATTTAACTGAATTTGAAATGAACTCACCAGTTTGAAATTAAAATGCATCTGATCCTTTTAAACTCTTGATTTTGCATTCTTACAATAATAACCAATTACAAGAATTTCTATAAATTAATTTATCGAAATTAGTAGATAAAAATCAATGATATCATCTTTCTAAAATTCGATGGACACTCACGTGAATATCTATCTATTGATATAGTTACTTCAACAGATTATGCTATTTATTATCCACAAGAATTTCTCAATTCTCTTTCTCCTTCGGGATTTCCTCCTCATAAGCTAAAATTAAAAATTGGTGCTTCAATTATATTATTTCGTAATCTTCAACCACCGAACTTATGTAACGATACAAGATTAAAAATAAAATCGTTGCGAAATAATATTATAGAAGACGTCATTCTTACAGGGCCAGCAAAAAGAGAAATTACATTTATTCCAAGAATTCCCATGATTCCATCTGACTACCCATTTTCTTTCAAGTGGCTTCAATTACCTGTTAAAGTTTCTTTTACAATTATGATAAACAAAGTTCAAGATCAAACATTCAGATACGTTGGCAAAGATTTTCGAACAGAGTGCTTTTCACATGGACAATTATACGTGGGATTTTCTCAAACTGGGGACCTGAATTTTCTTAAGATTTTAATTTCAACAGGAGATAAAACAAAAAACGTTATATATTCAGAAGTTTTATAAAATTCTTTATCATAAATTACTCAGCATTTCTTTTGTATCCTTATTCATTTTTAATAAAAATATATTTGTAATTAATTCCGTTAGAAAAATTTCAATACTTTTTCATTACCCGTTTTTTATATTAACTTGTCGATATTATTAAACGATAGAATTTGAATAAAAAAAATCTATATATCATCGTCCAAAAGTAAATTAAACAACCAATCATGGGTGAAACCGTGACGGGTCGGCTAGTGTATTATATTATTGTTATTTTATATAGCTATATATATATATATATATATATTTTATATACAATATATTTATACTCGATTTTGTTATTATTAGTATTACTTAAACTAACTACATCGTTATATAGTGCGTTTATCTTTTTCTAATTTTCTTCATCATGACTTAAGTTGCTTGTAATATCTGTAATACTCGATTAGCTGAACTAGATGTTCCAGTCTAAAGTAAAGTTGTGCTCTATATGTACATTTTAAATGTACAAGACTTTCTGCTATTGAAGTTAAGTGTCTTTGCTTAAAAAATAGGTCTTGTGAGTATTTTTATGATGGTTGTAATCAAGGTCTTAAGGAACTACCAAAGTTAAAGTTGTTAATAAAAAAAATTTTTGGTCAAAGTGGATAGTCTAAACCAGTGGTTTTCAACCTTTTTGAGTTCGCGACCCTTATAATGTCACCAATATGTCTAACGACCTTTTTGTAATGTAAACATTGAACAATTTTACAAAATGTTATTATTATTATTTGTGTATACATTTAAAAAAAAAAAAGTATATTATAAAAGCCGATTGGCGTTAATTAATAGAAAAAATAAAATAAAAATAATATAAATTTTAATATTTTTTTAATTTAATGACTTTTTTCCTGTTATTGATTTGAAATCAATTGTTTTTTGCATGATGCAACCCTAAAAATTGTTGATGACCCCAGGGGGTCACGATCCTCTGACTGAGAATTACTGGTCTAAACAATATTAACTCCAGTAACAACTCGTCTGTACATCTTTCAAGTGAAAGTCAAGTCAAGTCTCATAGTTTAAAAATTTGTTGTGTTTCTCGGCCACCAAAGTCTGAACACGCTTATGGCACTTGGTAATGGTTCGTCACAAGAAGCTCCTCCGAGGGTCCTGGTGATCGGTGATCACGTATGACGAGGAGCTAGACACGCACGCACTGAATGCCTGTGGTCAAGAAACCGGGGAGAGGGTTGTCTATGTTATGTATGGAACTACGGCAAAATAGGCCTTGATCTGGTCTTTTGAGGATTTGACATATTTAATTTATTAAAATGTTATTGTTGGGTCAGGTCTCAATAATTTGTATCTTGATGCTTGTGTGCATATCAAAAGAAACGTTATTTATTGGTTTTTTTTTACAAGTTAGTAGTACACATCATTACAATTTAATTTATAACATCATATGTAATCGAATATACACATCATTAAAAACCATTTGAGTGTGGTATGCAGATTAGGATAGGTCTCCACGGCCCTCATCAGTCTGACAGTGGCCTGTTTCCGGGATGCTACGGCAAGGGAGTTTTTCCAGCGGCTACGACGATACGGGCCGTGAATATCCCCAACGGTTTGACGAATTGTAGTGCACGATGTCTGATGACAGACCAGATTAGTGCACCGGAAAGTTGCCGGTCACCAGTTCTCCCACTTCCAAATATTAACCGTACATATACTTAAGTATATACTTAAGTAATCGGGCTAACAAAAACGGTACATTTCGATGATTTAAACATCCAATAATCATTAAACTTGATGAATAGTTAAAAAAGACTCTCTAACCGATGAATGATTTAGATCAGTGTACCGGTAGGAGATAGGTCCAGTTGGACTCGGTTAAATGGATTGTGTTCGGTTTCGGTCTCGTTTAGAAGAATGGAAAAGCCATGCGTTACTGGACATACTTTGCCGTCATCAACGTCATTTCGGCACGATCCGTTGGCAGATTGGACTCTCACAAATCGTCCTGAGAGCGACTGTACGACTGCAAGTGCTATTGGTATTCCGTGGCTCGTGTGCAGCTCTTTTAGAACTAACGAACAGTCCGAGATGATCGAAGGCTTGCGTGGTCATGGTCACTATTGAACCCGGGGAATCTCCTGTTAGGAATAATATTAATTTTAAGAGCAGAAAACGTATTCAAAACTTTCGAATCGATTAGCATTACTCCAAAATACAAAAATACCTTTCATTAATAAACTGTTAGCAAAGTACAGAGAATCAGCATACATGTTTGTGTCTGTACATTGAAACTCAATTGGATTAATCCTATGTCTAAATCGTAACACTTGAGTAGAAAAAAACCTTGTTTAAAAATAATTAATTACGTACATCAACAGAAAAAAAACATACACATACAAATATAAAAAAATTCAAGGGACAAATATAATAAATTTGATTAAAAAAAAAAATCGGATTCTAATTCAAAGTGATTGGACAATAAACGAAGCACTCTATCCCTGCGGTTAAAAATAAAGTATTTTTAACGTTGCTTCTGTTCACACCTGGTGCTCGGTTTTTAAGAACGTATTCATATTTTCATAAAACTCTCAGTACCTGGAGAAATTGAAAACATTAAAATTTAATCGACTTCAATAAATCCACTTAAAAAATAACTAAAAGACACTATTGATTGAATTTTTTTTTTTTTTTTTTTTTTATTAGAAAATAAGGCTTCAACATCACAGGTTATTAGCCTACCGTACATTAAATGTAAAAATAACAAGTCGGAGGATGTTGGATGAGGGATGATTTTAATTGCAAGGTTAGCTGCCTTGTCAGCAATTTCGTTACCGGTTATGCCTATGTGGGATGGTACCCTGATTGAATTTTATTAATATTTTTTATTCAATATTACCATAATTCCTTTCTTTTCTGAAATTATAAAATGTAATATAATAATTCTTTGGGATTAGTTTCCTTTTCACGCTTGGATAAATTGAATTGAATTGCTGTTGGAGATGGATGTTGCCTGTGGGCAGATTTCAGGCATTACGCCAATAATGTGTGGTTGAATGTGTGTATGTGTGTGTGTGTTCTTTTTTCTTACTTTTTAGACCATTGAATCGGTTGTAGTTTTTTGTTGTTAATCGATAATTCTGATTATCAGAGCCCGGATGTGAGTATATTTTGATATGGAATTTTAAGAATGTAAAGTTGGAAACATATTAAGCATTGTTCCTAGTTTCTTCCTACTACTACAAGAGATTAGATGCACTCATGCTGGTCCAGCATGAGTAGCCATAGACCTGATGTATAGTTGATACATTCGGAGTTTGGATTTAATAGCTATTGGAATTGATTTATTGAGATCGGGTATACCATGTTTCATACTGTTATTGCTTTGGTTGATATGTCTTGAGAAGTTGAGAGAACGATCGAGGTAGAGTCTCAAGTATTTGACTTCGTGTGACGATTCTACTAATTGGTAATTGATGTGGATTTTCTTTGAGTTATCTTGGTTGGTATTGAATATATTTCCACAGTTTTTTAGGCGTTCACTTTTAGATGCCATTTTTTGAACCAGTTTATCGCCAAATTCATCTAAAAATGTAGTTGAATTATTACTCTTTGAGGGTTTCATGCGTCAAAAACATAGTATCGTCTACGAAAAGATTGATTTATGATTTTGATGTTGTTAGAATGTCGTTGGTATACACCAGGGAAAGGAATGGAGAAAGGCAGAAAACTTCTAGTACTCCGGTTCGTATCTATCTGCTGGTAGATATTAAGATTTTTGTATGGATGGAGAAGGTTCGGTCGTTTAAGAATGATTGGATTATTTTAACGATGTTGATTGGATTAACTCGAAAACTTGGTTGAGGTTCCCTCGTGCCATACTCGCTCGAAGGCTTTTTCAACGTCAAAGAAGATGGCCGCAGTCTTTTCTTTGTTATTTGAATTTAATGTTAGGCTATCTTATAGTTATGCAAGCAGAAGGATGGTAGAATGTCGAAGCGGAAGTCAAATTGTTCACTTCTGATTTGATTGCCCAATGGTTTGCACTATTTTTTTAAGTAAGATTCGTTCGAAAATATTTGACATAGCTGATTGAAATTTAATTAAACGATGGTTGGTTGGGGCCATGGGGTTTTTATATTGATGAATATTGCTTGTTTATAAGATTTAAGGAAATAGTGATGATGTAGACAACTATTAATAATTTTTTTTTGTTAAAGAGAGTAGGCCGATTTTAAGGAGGCTTTTGAGTGCCATGTTAAGATTGTGTCATTACCGTGGGCTTTTTGACTTGGCAGACGGTTGATGATAATTTTGATTTTAACTTGTTTTGTGTATAAATGTTAAGATCGTGATTTGTGCATATTTTTTAGATGCTATCGTCTATTTATGAAAGGTAGGGCCCAAAGTTAAGTGCAAATTGAGTTTCGAATGAGTCAGCTAATATTTTAATTTTTTCAATTGCTGAGTTATTCAAGCCATTTGGACCGATTAGCGGGTGGTTAACAGGAAGCTTGTGAAGACGTTTTTTGTTTAATTTATATATGTAGTTGTCACTGATGTTGATTGCACTGAGAAACTTGTCTAATTCGTTTTGACAATGAACTTTTAGCATAGTTCTTATGAACCCGATTTTGTTGTTGAGTTGGCGCTTCAAGGTTGGATCGCGGGTGCATTGCCATTCACGACTGATCTGGTTTTCATTTATCTCTTAGATTAGTATATTTGATGGTTTGACGAGACGATTTTTTGTATGAGCAGGAAATTACTGACACTTATAAGTTGCTGAAAAAGTTAATGAGGGCAGTGTCAATATTTTCTCTCTAGTCGGTTATTGGGTTGGCATTTATTATTCTGTGTTCGATTACGGTTAATAATTGTTTCCAGTTAACTCTGCGACTAGGTATTGAAGACAGTAAGAGCATCAGGCATAACATTTTTGAAGATTTTAGGAGAAATGTTAAGTCATTCCATATAATTTTAAAATTATAGGAGAATGTGTTATAGCTACGACTCTAGAGAGGAAATGGGTTGGTCGTTGTCATTGTATATGTACAACCAATAATCAGAAATTACAAATTTAGAACGAAACATATACTAAGTTGATGGTGTTGACTGAGCACTTATATAACTCCTTCCTCCGAAGATACATACACTTCAGTAATATTATTTATTTGCGTATGATTTAAGGTTATATACATTAGACTAATTATTATATGATAACATGCAGTAAATTTAAGTAATTTATATCAGGTAAATGTAAATAAGAATATAAACAAAAAAAAGATAATAATAGAATATTTAGTAAGATGAGTAATATGAGTAATCGGGTGAAAAGATAGATTGCTTGTTCGTATTGTACCCTGGGCGTTTACAACGGTCTTCTGGCCTACTTACATATAATCAAACTTAAGCAGTACTTAAACAATACAAAAACGGTCCGTTCAATATTTCTAGTATCCGATATTTATTGTAATTGACGTAAAGTTAAACATTTCACACGATTTATTTCGTTATTAAATGTGCTTAAAAAATGAACCGAATAATAATTATTCGGAAATTATTTGTTAGTGCTGTTTGGATTATATTATACAATCATATGCGTGTTTATTTATTTTCCTTCTCTCATTGCTAAAAACTCTCGACAAACTGCTGTATACATAAAGGAGAGCTTAGACTTTGAATAAACAGCGCATGGAATCTTCGATAAGAACGGGGAATATCATTGTTTCGAGCTTAAAGTCAAAATAATAACAACAATAATAATAATAATAAAAAAATTAAACTTAATTTTATGCCAATCAGAACACTTAAGCCATAAACGGGAGCTGTGTAAATATTATAAAATAATATTTTTATATCAATGATGAATTCCTATATTCCAAAAAGGGTTTTATAATATTATACAATAAACATAAACCAAAGGTCTACATAAATATAATATTCCGTATTATGTTTAATACAATACATTTTACTTAAAATACAAATCACTATATTACTTTGCTTTACATTTTTTTTTGAATATTCTCAACAAATATACGATTGGTCCTTTTTACTCATTGAAAAATTATTGTACTTATTAACTTATTGATTTATTTCAAACACGAATTGATTTACATACCTACCAGTTTAAAATTATTTTTATGATGAAATCGGGAAAATAAGTTCACCAATTCAAACATGTAAATTCGATGATGTTGTGATGTCTATGTCGTAAACGTAAATAAGTTATGATAACAAATAAAAATAAGCAAAATGGCAACTTTTGACGATAATTTTTCAGCGTACCGAAGCACTTATATGAACTGAACTTCCGTTAATATAAATAATGTATCCACTCATAGTGTTGCACAGTTTAATGAACACAATAGTATTTAAACGATGTAACAATGTAACAAATAATTTCTAATTAATTTTTAAAGATATACCTAAACTGGACATTGACTGTGACTGTTTGAAGCTATATCACGCAATCACGCAGTTTGTTCAGTTTTTATAATAAAAGATATATTTTATTAACATGAAGTTTTTATATTATTCGGGTTTAAACGTGTAGGTTATGTTGAGTGAGTGCTTCTCAAATCAAAAACGTTAGTTTTTTTGAATGCACTCAAATGTATGCAGATTTATGTAAATTTTTGTTGTGTCTGATAAAGTAAAATTAGAACAACTGATAACAGTAATAAGATATTAATAGTGACGGCGATGGGAAGTTGCGTCGTGAAGACGGAGGAGGATAGTTGGTGGTTACTTCTTCTATAGAAACGAATGATTTCTTCGGTCACACTGGAGATATGGTTCTGTGGAACTATGAATTCGCTAACTCCTGAAAAACTCACTAAATAAATAATGTATACGTTTTTTGAGTAGCGCGTATTACGGGATGGAGTAATCACGAGGCCGCGGCGGTCTAACGGTTCTCAACGATTATTTTATTTACAATCGTTTCAGATCTCGGTGCCCGAAAATCGGTTATCGAAATCGTTGCTGCTTTTTTTTATTTTTTATTTCGTAAATTACAAACATTACATCGCAGGGGAAAATGTTAACGAGTGGGTAATTATGTTATAATTTATTTACATGGGGGCAGTTAGATAGGAATACGTGAAGGGTGCTCATAATGTTAAAACATTGACCCTGAAACGTTATGCGACATTATATATTATACGCTCGGATATTGTTCTTGATATCGTGGAGTCGTAAAATAGCGAAAATAAATAATTCCTCGAAATGTATTTATTACCTATTCGAAACTGATTATTTATGGGTTCCGAAAATTGGAAATATCAGCTGTTCTCCAATAATGCATATTGTAGCTGTCCACTATGTATTAATATAAACGTATGATTTTATTTATGTGTTTTCCCTTCTTGCTAGCGAAGTAAGAGTAATACTATGAGAGAAAGAGGCAGAAATAGGGAGAAGAGAAAAGAAAAAAACTAAAAAGAAACCAATAAAATTCTCCGGTCAGCAGGGTGTACTTTTTTTTATTTAAAAACCACCTTTCGCGCAGCATTTCGAGGTCAAGAAGCGGAAAAGGTCTCGCAGGCGGCGCCGGCAGAACTTGCGTTTCCCACCGCGGATCGCCGAGCATAACTTCAGAACGATTTATCGTTATTTATTTGATACGCGCGAAAATCCTACATTGAAAAATTTTTCTGCTGCACATTACAATGTTAAATGAACGCTTGCAGCTTATGATATTGTAATCTGAAGTTTAATACAAGTGTATTTTTTCTGAAAATTGATTTACATGTATCACAGAAATTATGTAAATTTTTTCTGTACTCAATATAAATCAATTATGAATTAAATGATAAATTTAACGAGCTGTACAAATCGTTGGATCTTAAAAAAGCTAAATTGTTCAAACAGTATATATATAAATGTATATTTCATTATGTGTGTTATTTTAGGGTGGATATTTTAGACTTGAATGGTTTTCATTCTCATTTTTTGCGGATCATTGCGTGTAATATTGTGTTTGAAATTATTTTTTAATTGTTGTAATTAATTTTTTTTTTTAATAGAACTCATAATAGGAGTGTTAAAAATAATTGTGAAACATAATCATAATAATAATCACAAACAAAAACAAATAAAAACTTACATAAACTCGTAAACTTGCGCAATTATCTTAATGGTCTAGATTTTTCAACCACCAAACTTACACTGCAGGTTGTTTTTTTCAAAAATATACAACAATTTATTATTACTAACATATTTCCTACATTTTCATAACAATTTTTTCTCCAAGCATAGCATATATATTTATTGTCCGAGAGAGTCGTAGTTGTAAATAATGGTTGATGAATCTGTGTGGGTTTAATTTGAGATTTTTTTCATATATAAATATTTTCTCTTATTCGAGAAACCAGAGGTTATACCAACACAATTTCATACATATAATATCAATATCGTCACCACAGGCCAATAAAACTGACCTAAGCAATTAAAAATGTTAAATATTTTTTGAATTCAAAACATTTTCGACGTAGGTTAACTAATCACTGTTTGGAAAAAACTCATTCAATTATTACACGAAGGTAAACGACTTTTTGTACTCGGTTTTTATTATTTCTATAATTGTATTATTTTTATTTTTTTTTCGTTGAGAAGATACTTAATTATATTTTACTATGTAATTGTACAGTATAATAATTAATAACAATTGTGATAAATAATAATGGCCGTAGCCATTTTCCTCCAAAAACGAGATACCGTTTTCTTCCACTGTCCATTTTCCTCCAAAAAAAAAAAAAAAAAAGGTTGGTTTCCATTTTCCTCCACATTATTTTTGACTAAAATTATGTCTATTATGCTCCAATATTTTAACCAGTGTTGTAGAATCACATTTGTGCATATCTGTTGATTAAATTCTGGTCGCGTTCTTATCGACGAGGGAAAAACGCTGGTTCAAGTGTCCGACAGCATTCACAGTTTATAACAGTCAATAACTTAGGGCCTGTTTTACAATAGCAGTGGTAAACTCGAGTTTAGCTGAACCTCGATTATCAACTAATTCCTAGGTTAACTTATTGCCAGAATTACAATCGTCGAATTGGCTCAGTTCAGTTAAACTGTGGTTAAAGCATTTATTTTTGTAATACGATTGGTATCTCTGTAAAATTAATCGATAAGCTAGGTAATCTGGCGTTTTGAAGTGATAATTTATAATTTACTATCATTGAATAATTAATAATAATGATTATTTTTCAAACAACAAATTGTAACAATAATAGTTTCCATTAATATTACAATGAATATAACGTTGCAAATTAAATTGTGTAATTATGTTCATAACATAAGAACACAAAAAACTTAAATTTTCAAATAAACATTGAAGAGTAAACACAGTGTTTCTTGTTTATCATAATACTACTGTTTGTTATCGACATTAATTAACAACCAATGAAATTGCAGATCAATTTCTAAACCAAGTTTAACTCGCCGATATTGGTGGTTTAACAATCAG
Source organism: Sipha flava (assembly GCF_003268045.1). NCBI lineage: Eukaryota > Metazoa > Arthropoda > Insecta > Hemiptera > Aphididae > Sipha > Sipha flava. Next base: position 198,085 of record NW_020271747.1, read on the forward strand.
TAGTTCAACTTCGGTTTAAACCATTGATAATTGATTGTAATACGGTCTTTTAAATTTAAACCAGGTTTAAACTTCGATAAGAGTTTAAACTATTTTTGTAAAACAGGCCCTTAATATTATAATTTTGATTACGATTAATAAAGATACGTACATACATAAAACATACGGGCATATAGGTTAGGTTAGGTATGTACTTATATTGTTATATTGTCTATCATAATCCATCACTGATTATTATGATTATACACATTGAATGAGACAGACATACAAATATACGATATACTCATATCAATAAAACTATATTTTTAGTAGTTTACTGTACGTTGAATAGTGTCTATAGTGTGTGTTTTTGTAAATCTATCAAATTTTAATTTTTAACATGTCTCAAAAAGCGACGTTAATTTAGTTTAACAGTTCTAGAGGAAAACGTCTAATAATTTTTGATAGTTATAAATATTTTTAGCGATGAGTCGAAATCTGGATTATCATGTTGGCGATGTTGTTTGACTAGTTGTCAAGCAATTATATATACAAATAAAACTGAAGAAATAGTAGTCGATGAATTACATAAAAATGTACATAATAATTTGCCATCACCAAAAAAAAATAAATCGACAAATAGTGAATAATGATTGAAAACGAAAATCGTCAAAAGCAATTGACGATTTATTCTCATGACCAAAAAAAGTAATACTAAAGAAATTAGAACAAAGTTTTGTCGACTGTTCAAATTTTGATGATACCGATCTTCATAAAATCAGGAAAAATATTTATGCAGCCCGTCAATCTTTACTGCCAAATCTGCCAAAAAATATTGAAGAGGTACATTTAGCAATCAATAATATGGACATTAAAATTACTTCCGAAGAACAATTTTTACTCATTAATGATGATGATAAAAATATATTAATATTTTCTTGTTATCAAAACTTAAAATTTTTATGTGAATCTGAAAATATTTATTGTGATGGTACTTTTACATACAGTGCCAAACACTTTAACCAAATGTTTACAATACATGGCATTAAAAACGGACATTATATACCAGTTGTGTTTTGTCTTTTAGTTAATAAATCCACTGATACATATGCTAATACATTTAACCATATTATACTTAAATGCATTGCATTAAAATTGATAATAAATCCAAAATCAATCACAATTGATTTTGAGCAAGCTATTCATGATGCTGTTTCTATAGTATGGAGTAATACACTAATAGTTGGCTGTAGGTTTCACTTGACACAATCATGGTTTCGAAAAATTCAAAGTCTTGGTTTAATTCATGTATTAACCCATTTAGTAATAGTTTGTGGTGACATCCCAGAGGTTGAAAAAATTAATAAATAGATTATTAATCGAAGTTAATGCATTAAAAAGTTCGTCAGGAAGTTTATAATAAATGGAGTAAATGAACGTAGTACAATAGCATCCAATTTAATAATTAATAACATGTTACCGGAATTAATTTCAGAAAATTCTATCGGCAGAATTACGTATGACTATGATATGGTGAGTAATGTTATCAACTCCATTATTAGCAGTAAAAATACAATCAAGGCAATTCAACTAATACGTTTGGATAAACTTATACCAAATAATAATCGTCCAATTAAAGCTGTGTTCGGCTCTCCTGTCGAAACCATTGATATCTTAATATCCAAAAAAAAAATTATCAACTTTACACCCACCTTCCAACATTGGGATTAATTCAGATTGTACAGTTTATCAAAGAAATGATATAAAAACACTCCGTGAAGAACTGAAATCTCATAAGTGGAAGGGCGAGCCGGATTTGAGTATAAAATATATTAATGGTACGCCTATTATTGTTTTAAAACAAAATCGGCTTATAACGCACTCAGAAATGTTATATTGTAAATTAGATTCATCTTAATTTAATACAATAAAATTATTTATTATTATATTATTATTTATTTATTTTTTTTATAATTTATTAAAATTATTTTTTACCACGATATTTGTGGCTTGTTAACTAAAATACTACTTTTACGTTCTTCCTTATTAAATGTTAATTATGACATAATTAGTTTATTTGAAACCTGATTATAAGGTAATATATTTGATGCGAAACTTGGTTTTTATAATTTTAATATCTATAATATAAAAATGAATCGCAAAATGTGTTGGTAAGCGCATAACTCAACAACGCCTGGACCAATTTGGCCAAATCTTTTTTTCAAATGTTCGTTGAAGTTCAAGGATGGTTTTTACGGCGAGAAAAATTAGAATTATTGCTGGAAAAACCCTAAAAATAGCCCTTTTTGACCAGGTCGATAACTGCACAATTGAAAATGAATTATTAAATAAAACTATTAAAAAACTATTAAAAAACTATAAAAAAACTATTTAAAAACTATTAATTTTATTTTTGGTAGTAAATGACGGTTATTGCATAAATATTAAACAAAAAAAGATCCCGCAACAGGTGTCAAAACAAATAAGAATGTTAGTTCGAAAAATTATTATGCATATCAGTTGATGATTAGACGCGATCAGGACTAAGTTATTTTACGATGCATAAGTTTTGTCAACAATTCATGGTCGAAATATATATAAAGATAGATAGCGAACGATTTCGATACTTCGATTTCGATTCAATCAAAAAAAGCTGCGTGCAAAATATTCTCAAAACAATTGTTAGATATTGGAGATGGGAAAGTTACTACAGATGAAACGGGATGTATAAAATTACCGAACGATATCTGCACAATCATTTATTCGCAAGATGCTCTCATTGACCAGATATGTCCTAGTGTACACAGACAATACACAAATCATGAGTGGCTGGCAGAAAGAGCAATTTTAGTATCAAAAAATGTGGAGGTCAACGAATTGAATCTCAAGATACAAAATTTGTTACCAGAAAACTTGGTGTCATACAAATCTAGATACAGTTTGCGATGCTACTGAAGTTGTAAATTATCCAACAGAGTTTTTAAACTCATTGGATTTACTAGGCATGCCACCGCATAATTTACAATTGATCATTACAATTTAGCATCGATAAAATACCTCCTTCAGAGTCATTTAAAGTTGTAATACATGCAGATAAAAAACCACCAGAAGAACATAGAGGCAGGTATAATGCACCAACGGCAAATGAAGTTGCTTTAGTGTTAGTAGATCAGCAGTTTGATCGAAGAGACATCTTCCTCGAAAACCGAAGTAACTCACTTCACCGTATCAGTGAGATACATCGAGCATACGACGCACTGCAGTATCCTTTAATGTTTTGTTGGGGGGATGATGGGTATGCAATCAATATACCACAACGCTATTCAAAAACCAAGTTACCGCTTAAAAAAACTGTCTCTGCATCAAGTTTTTACTCATATAGAATAATGGTCAGAGAAGGGGAAGACAACTATTTAGTTAATTATCGTTCTCTTTTCAGTCAATATTTGGTAGATGAATACGCCAAAATTGAAACTGAAAGACTAAATTACATCAAAAACAACCAAGCCAAATTGCGTGCAGATAGTTATATTCATTTAAAAGATACGATTGGACGACGAGACATAGAAGCTAATCAGTTAAGGCCAAATGGTTATACTCCCGTCAACTTTTACTGGTGGGTCAAGGTACATGCATGAAATAACACAAGATGCTATGACCTACGTTAGACATTACGGTCTTCCTGACCTTTTTATTACTTTTACGTGTAATCCTTGCTGGGACGAGATAAAAGAGCTCTTACTTCCCGGTCAAAGATCATATGATCGACATGATATAATTGCAAGAGTGTTTCGGTTAAAAGTCAAAAAGACCATGAACTTATTGACAAAAGGTAAAATATTCGGAGAAATGAGATGCTATATGTATTCAACAGAATACCAAACTGTAGAGAGGTTCAGGTAGTTGTAAGCTATAACTTATCGAATAGGTTATGATAATAACTAAATTAATATGTATAAAATATTATTTCAAAAATCTTAATTAATGTAAATTTCAATAGATTTAACAAAATTTAATCTTGGCAGGTCACATACATTTATATACTTAAACCCGGCAACGACGGTTAATTCAGCTAGTATATATATATATATATATATAGCCTTAAGTATTTATATTGATAATTATATTATTATAAGTTAATATTTTGTATTATGTGTTAAGTTTTATGTGTAACCTATCTAAATTTATATGTATAATTTTATAATGTATATTAATTTGTTATGTTAAAAATGTTTTCATGTGCTCAGTACTTTTCCTCATATTGTTTCATAGAGTATTTACCCATTTATAAATATAAAATAAACGTACTTGTATATTACAAAAATAATCATCATTGATCCTTCGAATTTAATATATTTATGGATTTGAAAAGTTTAGGTCTTCAATATCTATAATCCATATAGTGGTTTGTACACGTTTCCAGACGGATTCGGTTTCTGCTGCAAAAATCAAAATCATGAGTACTGGATAATGTATTATGTTATTTAATATGAATACTATTAAGAGAAGAAATAAAATATTCAGCACATATGACTCACAAATAGCCGTTCTAAAAACTAAAAATTTCGTAAAACTAATAAACTGATGAAAAACCATAAAAACGAAATGGCTGAAACCCAGGATATTAGAAAACCAAATTGACATTTTTATTTTGATGTTCCAACTTTGATTCTGAATTTAAAAAAAAAAAAATAAAAACGAATGAGACCGGTGCATTATTGATACAGTAAACAATTATTATTTATTAATATGGGTGGAGTTGTGCCTAAGATTAAAATATAGCAGGACATATAATTGTAGACTACACAATTTTTTTTTTTTTTATATATAGACCCATTAATTAAAATTGGCACAATTTGTAGTCGTATAGCGATATTAATTAGTGTAAATAATAGCGGCATTTTATATGGGAAAGTGGATGAAATATCATGCTCGTGTATAATTGTATTTGGTCCTTTTCGTCGTTAAAATTGGTAAGAAAATTAATGAATATAACGTACAGTTAAAACACATTTATATGAAAGAAGTTAAAAAAAAGTTAAAGTTAAAGTTTAACTTTGATACACATCGTTTTAAAATAATTTATTAGAACGTAATTATTTTTAAAAATATTTTCTATCAAATGACAAATGTACAAAATCATCAGTTTTTACGGTTTAAGGGTTTGGAAATCTATGTGTAGATTTGGGATTTCTTGGACTACCCTCAGGACATGCTTCTGATCATCGATGAGTTTAAACTTTAGATGCATTAATTTTCCTACATAATCATTATTACACGTAAACACTGTCATTATTCGTGTTACATAAATATCGGTTTTATTCTTATTAGAAATTCTAACGTAATCCTTTGTTAATGATACCGTGTTCACTGTAAATTTGTCGTATATATATTTAAGCGTAGGTGCAACAAATCGGTCAACATTTGTATCGTTACAAAGCTGCGTAAACACTGATGGTGGTGAGAACTTACGTTCGAAACAAATATTTTCTTTGTCAATGTTTTTATATTTTAAAAAGTTATAAGAAAACGCAATGAAAAATTTATGAAGATTGAAGATTTACTTACCGACAAACGGTTAAAATATTACATTCGATTATATATATATATATATATATATAAATAATTATTGTCTGCACACTTTCTTCGAGTTTGTATTGAAGGCGGCGAAGAAAGAAATTCTATAAATATAACTTTTATAATTATAATAAACAATAAAAACAGTAATTGTTTTGATACTAAAAATATAACTTTTGAATATTTTTACGTATTATGGTATTTCGTGGATATTTTGTTAAAATAATCTGATAATGATTTCAATGAATCCTATACTTTTATTGATTAAAATAGCACGATTAATCATAACAGATTAGACCACGTACTGAAAATCACTGTCATGTGCTTCATTAATACAACAAATAATTGATTTTTTTATGGCGATAAGTAAAAGAAAAATGTATCTTTTAGCCGCAGCTGTTCGAAACAGAATTTTTAAAATAGAAAATAAAAATAAAACACGTTAAATAAAATAATGGCAAGAAAACCAATCGACTGTATTAATGATATAGGCAAAGACGAACAAATGTGGATAATTTACGTTTATACTCCCTTTATTTAACATACAATAGTCGTAGTACGCCGTGCTTTATATGTAATATCATATTCCAGCGGTTCTTAACCTATGGTCCGCTGCCCTCTAGGGGTCCGCGATACTCATGCCAGGGGTTTCGCAGCAGCCCTAACACATAAAATACATCAATACATAACACGAATGCATTATGATAATATTGTTGGATTAATATTATTCATTTTTTCATATATTTTTATTTTATCATAGATTTTATCATTATACGATGTTACAAAACTTATGTCTCAACCGTTGCATTAAGTTAATAAAAATTACATTTTAAGAATATTAAAAAAATAAATTAAAACTAAAATAATTAGTTCAAATAATAGTATTTACAATAATTAACAATAATTAGTAAAAAGTTAACTGAAAAATTAAGTAAAATAAAAATAATTAAAAATATGTATGTTTTGTTTTGTCTATTAATGTAATGTATTATATAAAATAATTATTATAATTTTTGTTTTAATAACATGAGATGTTTTGTAAAAAAAAAATATATATATTCGAAAAATAAATTAGAAAGGGGTCCGCGATTTCTAAAAATCTTTCATCAGGGGTCCGTGATCTATTAAAGATTAAGAACCGTTGTCATATTCTATACGATAATGATCATCTTAATCAAACATATAGTACGTAGAATAATTAATAGTAGTATTATTAGTAGTAGAATTAAAAACCGAGAAATCCGAAGAAACGTAAATCGAAAGAAAGAAAATCAAACTAATTGAGAAATAGATTATTACGATTGAAGTCGTTATTAATGGATCTGAGTTGAAAATAGTGATGAAAGAAAGTGACGGAATTGTTAAGAAAAAGTTAACACGGGTCTATTTATGAATGTCAAAGCATTTATGATTAGTGATTTTTATATACAGTTGATGGAACAAACATACAACAAATTCAGAAGAATATAGCAGTCCGCAAACTACGAGGTTAAAATATAAATTACAGGAAAAAAAATATAGCTCTAAATAATAATTCAATGAAAAATTGTCCGTGAATGTCGAAGCATTGATCCCAATCACAGAAAACAAATGAAAATAAACTTCAAATGAAAATGTGCTGTATTTAGGATTCTTGCCTAAATTTTTCGAGAAACTTTCGATTATAAGTTTATTTTATGACCAAAAATCTGTGTGTAAAACCGAAAGTTCAATTTTTGAAAGTTCAGTGAAAACACAACAAGATTTAAATATAATTTTCTAGGTAGATTCTTTAAAATAATGTTTTGTGTTTTAGATTTAAATTTATACAGATAGGTTAGGTCAATACTAGTAATTTAGTAAAGTATTAGTAAAATACTAATGGATCCCATTACATGCAAGAATCCCAGGAAACAAAAAATCAGGCGCAAAAGTGAACGAAGCTTCAGCCACAAACACTAATAACACAAACAATATAAGTAAATTACTAACCATTGACTTAATAAATGAATAAATTAAGTTTAAAAACTAAAAAAAAAAAAAAGGATTTTAACCAATGGAAACTCTGTCACATTTGGTAACAAGTTGAGGAACATGAAAAAGTCAACAATTCAAATTGGACATGTCCAGAAAAATCAAGCAGAAAAGAACAAATAATTATTAACAGGACAAGAAAAAATACCACTCTCAACTTACGCACTCGTACCTCGGTGAGTTATAATTTGAGGACTAGGTATCATCAACGCATTGTTCAAATGCAAATCGTCAACAGATATATGATAATATAATTGTTACTTATTTGCCACATCCGTAAAGTAAACAATTGTTGTTGTATTCTCACGGCAAAATGACACTGAAGAGTTTAGTTCATAGAAGTTTTTCGGTGTTCAACGAAGTCATGGTGCCAACGATTGGTTAGACTTCAACATGCGTGTAGATAATCATTATATGGGATACCAATACATAGTTTTTCAAAATTCAGGTGTACCTATTTTACGTTATTTATTTAATGTCAAAGTCGACGGTCGATTTGCTCACACGTTTTAATTTGGTCATTCGTAATATTAATCGCGATTATCATGTTGAAAGCCGAAGCGAAAAAAACATATTTCAATAAACATTTGGGTCTTCCTCCTTCCCTCTATCCCGTAGAGCAGAGGCGGCCAAACGGTCGATCGCGGACGATTTTAGAGTCAATCATGTTAGAATTTATTTTTAGGCCTAGTGCACTTCAACAATGCCCAGATCAACAAAATAAATATTAATATGTTAATTAGACTTAAGTATTTAGATTTTAGAAATTATTATAATATTATTAGTAATTAGTAATTAGTTTATAATACTTTATGTATATTTATATACACTTTAAGTATGTTTCTTAATAATTATAATTATTTAATGAAAAAAAAAATTTTCCAAGAAAGTCGATTTTCAAAGGTAAAGTATATTTTTAGTAGATCATGGCCAAAAGAAGTTAGGCTGCCTCAGTCATAGAGGAATGTGCATAACAGCAGACCATCTTTCGAGACCGGACTAATAGATTATATCTCTTCAATCTATTTCAAAAATAATGTTCGTTTTATAAAACATATCGAACGGTTCTCAGAAAATATAATTTATATGGATACAATATTATTTTATCTTGTATGTAATTATATATGTTGGACGTGGTGGGGGCCATTCACGGAAACACATTTTTTCGCGAGTTAATTAAATTTGTTTGGAAAAAATGAAGTGCAATTATGACCAATGTTGCCATAAATCAGTCAAGTCAAACCATAACCGTCTATAGTTTATTACGAATAAGTAAGCCTTATTATTAACGAGTTAATAAAACGAGTTAAGATTAAAGATAAGTTAAAAGTTAAATTTTTTTAACTTGTTAACTTAACTTATTTCATTACTTATAAATTAAATTAACTTATTTCCTTACAAATTAACTTGAAATTAACGTATTATTTTTTCAATTATCCTAATCAAGTTAATTTTAATTCTCAAGACCAGAAAAATATTTTTGTAAAATACCATATTCGATAACAAGTTCATGGAATTTGGAAATATATAAAAATAAAAATTTCAAAGAATTTTTAGATGAGACCATAATATTCATCTCGATATTAACTATTAATTAGAGTCCCACCGGTTAGATTAAGTTAACGATATTTTATAACTTAATTTTTAACTTAGTTGATGTAATTCTCAAGTGCATTAACTTCATTGTTAACTTAATTGAACATGAACTCAATTAACTTAACTAAAATCAATTAACTTAACTGAGTTAAAAAATATCATTAAGTAGTCCAGCTTTATAAATATCTAATATATGTAAGAAGGATATGTATCTATTTTTATAGTAATGGGAAGGTACAGACATATTCGAGTTCCACCGAAACTTAAGTGTAATCAAATATATGAGCCGGGTCAGTAATTTCCTGTTCGTAGTTCGTATTTTTTTCACTTTTTATACTCTTGTCTCTTGTTCTGAAATCTGAAATATGATTTAGGAAAAGCCTGTATTGAGTTGTAGTGCTATCACTTGCTGCACACGCTCCGAAATATTAATGTTAATAACACCCGCATGCGCAGAATCATCAAGGTTAAATACTGTATTTAGACTCCCTTGAAGTGTTACTCTGTTGCAGTATCGGTCATTTTCGAAAAGATTTGTCTGTGGGTGACCGGCCAATAGCATATGCCATTGTTATCAACGAACATAAAGAAAATAATAAAACGTCCAAAAAATAACGCCCGTTATTCAGTGTTTTCATAAGTTCGGTTATGTTTCAGTCTAAGTTAAAGTCATCGTCTCAGTGTCACAAATTTTCATAAGTTCGCGTATAGAAATTTTAAGATAGTGACACTGAGGAAATTATCTTCATTGTGGTGTCCGGTGATGATAGCCTACTTGGAAATATTATCAATACCGACTCGTTTTTTCTCGTTTGGTCTGTATTCGTATGTATATCATGGACGCAGCTATAGCTCAAATATTAGGGGTGCTGAAATTTCTGAAAATAAAATGGTATTTAATTGTAATTACTATAGATTATATAGATCTAAAAAAAAAACAAACAGGAATGTTACATTTGAACTCAGGGTTGCTAAAAATCCTATTGTGCCCCTTTAGTTGCGTCTATGGTATACATGCAAAGTTTGTGAATTCATCGTCCGTCTACAGCTTTTATTGTAAAACCACGTTTTCAATCAATTTTGTATTGGTCTTTTGGTAAGTGTCGTTTTGCGCAGTTATATTGCTATTTTGTTACAGTTCCCATTGTTTCAGCGACTATTGTGAATAACGTAGCTTAATTCATTGTCATCGTCCAGCGCTATAGACTTGTAAATTTCACCGTGAAAAAGTGTTGATATACGAGTTCATGAGTGGGGTCAATTGTATACCTTTTTGTTGTATTCATTATTGAGTAATTACGACTTTCAATGATTTGATTAAATATTGTAAAAAAAAGTCCAGATTAATTACGGTAAATAACTAAAGATTTAGGATTAATTTACGATTTTTATTTAAATAAAATAATAGATACTTATCTATTTTTATTTTTATTATTTTTATCTGGTTAAATCTAAACACTTTTCTTTAAATAATAGTAAAAATTGTTAAACACCTGTGCGTCTGAGCTGTCTCGTTCGGGCGCCGTATAACATAGATGACATGTAGAATTAAAAAGCTGGTGAAAAGTATGGATTGTATGCTGATGACGCCCCTAGTTAATGCATTCTATGGAAATGTATGGTTGATCTATGGAATGCATTAACTGGGGGTGCCACCAGTAGAAGAATACAAAACCACGAACCATTAGATAAGGAGGCACGTCATCTTTTTTCTGTTTCACGCAAGTATTCCTTAAAAAATTCGAGAGAAGAATCGGTTCGATTTTCAGTCAGGTTTTTGGTTATTTTTTTAATTTTTTTTTTTTTTTGTCACGCCCATTTATTTATTTTTATTGTATTATTATTATTATAATTTATAAAACGGACCAATTTCATTAATTATAATATTATTTATTACCTATGTTTTTTCACTAAAAATTATCGCCTTAACTTTTGAATGACTTTTTTTGTCATTTCATCAATTAGTCGGAACATAAATTTGACACTTAAAACTGACCCATACTCACATGTGACTATATTATAGATGGTGGATTTCATCTCATGCTCCACGGATGTGAGCAATACAATGAATTTAATACAATAAAGGCACAGCCCCTGCGTACATGCAACCACTTAACCATAGTTATGAACGAAGATACGTTTGCAGCATAGGATGAAAACCACATTAAATCACAATTAATGCTGGTAACACCCTAAAACACGGTAACGAATAAATGTAAGGCAATAAAGTTCTGTAGAACAATACATCAAAATAAAGTAAAACATTGTTTGAACAAAAAGTATTTGTAGTAATAACAACACGTGAACGAATTTGAGGTGCACACAACAAAAAAAGACAAGATACGAAAGATTAATTGTATATCATACGACGATAATCGATTCACGACGTTAGTTACGGTTGCCGGATACCATAATGAAGATAAAGATGCTTCAGTAACACAGAGGACTTGTGATTTCAGTACCTCATGACTCTTAACTATATAAAAAAAATTGACAATTATAAAGAAAATACAAAAAAACAGACATTTCCGCGCAATGATTACAGCGCAACTACGTTGCTGGCTAGTCATACACAGAGACACATTGCTGTCGCCGACCAATGCCGTAGCAACTCAACTTACCGCTTTGCATCGCATGAAAATGTTAAAAAAAAAACGGCAAATATAAAACATATTGAAAACATATATCGCTTTATATGCGGTAAAAAAAAATATAATATAAAATATAAAAAAATTATAAAAAAATATGGAAAAAAAAATAGCTTTTAAATGACAAAAAATAAAAATAAGAAAATTAAGATACTTGAATTGAAATTATTATGAAATTGAACCTTGTTCATCTTCATTTTGATAGCAATAAGTTTGCCGTCCGATGAAAGTATCATATACATGTTATACACAATGTTCGAATTTTCGAAATTAAATGATCTACGGTTTGATCGTAATACAGACCTGTACCGACCAATAGCAATGGGTGCAAATTCAGGGCCGTATTTAGGGGAAGGGGCACTGGCTACAACTGCCCCGGGTGCCAGTTTTTTGGGGGTGCCAAAATGTTGTGGTTGGAAATTGTTCACTTGTGAATTATTTTGAAATTATTACTTTTTTTTGTTTTTAATAATAGTATCATAAATTAATGTTAATGTATTTAATTTATTAATATATATTATTAATGTACCTAATATTAGTTCTCAAATTTGTTGTGATAATGTCAATAAACATAAATTATTTATAATAATATAGCGTATTATGGTATCGCGTGCGGCGTGCGGTGGCATGCTTACTAAACAAAAATAGCATTGAGTTTAGAATATCTAAAAGGTTAGGAATCCATTTCCTATATTTTCCGTAAGCAGGCCCCTTAGAGGGGCACCAATTTTTTTTTTTTTGCTCCGGGACGCAAAATGTCTAAATACGGCACTGTGCAAATTTCATATTTGTAATATCCAAAGGAGTGATTTCGGTCTGAAACATTATCCCATTTATACCGCAATCAGGCCCGTATTTATAGAATAATGGGCCCTGGGGCAAATAGTTAAAATGGGCCCCATTAGGCACCAAAAATGTAGCACAATAAATAACCTAAAATATTTTTAAATTATATAGATGTTATAGATGAAAAAAAATTTAAAACAATAATTATTGCAATTATTACACATAATATAATATTTAATATGTTCATAAGTTATTTTTATATTCAACCAAAATAATTATTAAATACTTCATAAAAATTATTTATACATTATGTAGGTACTCTTATTTAAAACATTTTTTTCTTGATTTTTCTCGAGCAAAAGTCAGTATAGTTTCTTGAAAATCAATTGATGGTAACAAATCATGTTCAGAAGATAATATTATAAATGATTTTAAGGATTCTTGAGTCTGACTAGTTCTAAACTTATTTTTTATGCGTGCCAACTTTGAAAATGCCCGTTCAGCAGAACAATTTGCAACAGGAATTGTTAAGTATAATCGAATTGCAATTAAATTATTAGGAAATACATCTTTTATTTTTGTTTCTTCAAACCATTCTAATATTTTATGCACATTTGAAGCATCAAATGGCGGTTTACTGAGATCCCAATACTCTCTAAATTGAACCAACTCATTTTTTATAGAAGGTTCTATGTCATATTTATATATAGTAATGAAATTGTCCAAGCTTAAGTTAATATCATTATCTGGCTGGATATTTAACTTAGTGATAAATAAAAAATGCTGAGATACATAGTTATATGCAGTTATCCTTTTATCTAATTCTGTTACAAACTTATTTACAATCATAATATGTGTTTCTACTCTAAATTTGTCAATACCTTTTAACTGAGTTGAATTTTGAGATCCACTTGTACACTTTCTTTTAATTTGTCTTTCATTATCTTCATTTTTAAAATGTTTTTTTAATTTTAAACTTAGTTTTGTAGTTTGATTTTCATAAGTGTTATACAAATCTCTTAAACTAGCCACATAATTTTTCAAAGATATAAGTAGGTTAAATGCTTTTAATGGATCAATCATTTTACTTTGAAGTTCAACAGATGTTTTATTGGTCCGTTCTAATATATCATTCCATAAAATAGCCAAATATCCGGTTTCTTTTTTTAATATAGATTTTAATAAAATTTTTGCATCACGTCTAGTATCACCATTTTCAATATTACTATCGCAAATTAATTCCAATACATTAATAATGGTATTATAATTTTTTATCAAAGCATTACAAGCATCAAAGTGACTAGACCATCGTGTATTACTTAACGACTTTAATACACTTAGTTGATTTTTACTATTTTTTTCTAATTTTTCTGTTAAAATTTTCCAACGATTTGTAGAACCACTAAAAAAATTGTATAACATTTGAATAAATCCAAAAAAACTCACAGCTTCAATGCAACAATCTACACTATGCACACCAACTAAATTTAATGAGTGGGCAGTACATGGAATATAGACAGCTAAATTATTTTTATCTTTCACATAACTTTGTAAACCTTCATACTTGCCGCTCATATTAGCAGCATTGTCGTAAGACTGGCCCCTACAGTCTTCAATATTTAGTCCAACACTCTTTAAATAATTTTCTAATATAAAATATAATGACTGACCTTTATGATTATCAAATGGACATAACTCAACTAGTCGTTCGTTGATACTAGTTGGTGTACAATATCTTAGAACTATGGCCATTTGATCAGTTTTGGATAAATCAGGTGTGGAATCCATTATGATTGAATAATACTTGGCTTCTTTTATTTGTGTTATAATAAGATTAGTAAGATCTGTATTCATTTGATTAATTATTTCGTTGCAAATAGTTTTTGAAAGGTATGATGGATGTCCACTACCTTTGTTACCATGCATTTCAATATGATTTTTTAAAAAAGGATCATGTTCTGAAATAAGTTCTAAAATACCCAAATAATTACCCATTATTATTTACACCGAAGACTTCTTTATCACCTCTAAATGGTAAGCCTCTTGAAGCAAGAAACTTGATTACAGAAATTACACGCTTTAATACTTCTTGCCAATATTCAGTTTCCACAGAGATTTGTCTACGCATTTCTTTATTAATTAAAATAGTTGAATTTACTCTTAATAACCATTTTGTAGTGGCATTTCTGTGATCTATACTATTTTCGTGTTGAGTGATTCTTTCACTTTTTTTCCACTTATCAAATCCACTGCAGACAAATGGATTGTCTTTTGATCGATTACTTCCAAACAATTTGCACATGAAACAGAAAATACTTCCTTGACTGGGAGAATATAACATCCATTGCCGATGACATTTTTCACCATTAGACAGTGTTCGTACAAACATTCCATTGGTTAGATGTCTTGTGTGATTTTTATCTGTAAATTAAATATATTTTCTGTTTGAACAGTATTTAACTAGGTATTATTTGTATAATGAGGTTACATTATAATTTAGTATTTACCATCACAACGGGCAGATTGGTTAAAATTATTATTTTTATTTTGGAAGAATTCTGGTCCTTTATCTACACAAAATTGTAGGAATTTATTATGAACTTCACTTGGCCAGTAATATGGATCAATATATGAAGATGAATTTACATTATAATCGTTCAATTCAACACTTTCAGGAGCAGAATCACATTTTACAGGTATTTGTAATTCTGCCTCATTTGCAGTTGAATCAATTTTATCATTATTAACTGAAAATTGTTAAAACAATGAATAATACACTTATATAGATATATATAGGTAAAAACAATAGACTAGAAAATCAACACTGTACTATTTTATACATATATAATTAATATACTTAATTAATATTATATTATAGATATTGCTTAAAAATTTAAAATAGGTATAACTTACTTGGTAATAAATCGCAATTATTACTATTAAAATATCCAGTTATCTTTGGCAATGCAGCAGTCAATTCATTTTTTTTTCTTTTAGTTTCCTTTTTTGATATCCACTCATGTATTTTTTTTTTCATTCATTGTGAAATAGGTAATACAAATTAAAAAATATGAAATAAAAAAATTCGTATAGCCCGTACAAATAATTAAATGTTGATGTGTCTAATATCTATGAGCTTATGCGTACTCTTGTCATTTTATAGAATAAGAAGTACACAACAAAAGTACAACACTCATAAGACGTAGGTACCAATAATCACGATTTAAAATAATAACACAATAAGTTTTATTATTAGTTATCATGCATTATTCTGTCAGACAGAGTAATCACTATAGTGGCATTTCCCACACGCGCTACGAGGCTCAACAATCTATAAATAGATTATATACAATAAAAACTCGAATTCATAATAAATTAATAACAAAACTATTGATATATCTTATCGGTAATCAAACTCAACCATCTAGAATAGAAATACACGCTGTAATATCTGTAATTTCTTTATTCTGTGGTAATAGTGAAATACTGTAAATACCACAAAAACGTCAAAAACATATTTAAACTTAATTATTTAATATTATACGATATAATTTTTTTTAATACCTAATTTAATTTTTTGTGACAATGATATTTAGAATTCTTAATTTTTGTCCGGGGGGGCCCCATAACATTGTGAGCCCTGGGGACGCGACCCCTTTGCCCCCCCCCCCCTTAGTCCAAGTCTGACCAAAATGGATATTTAATTAATTATAGGCAGTTTATACCAAGATATTTATTTAATAAATTATGATTTTTTTCTTTTATAGCCACGTCCAATTGTCCTCGTAATGTTCTATGTATTTACAGTTTCTTCTATGATTCCTAAACTTTGAAATAAAATCAGTTTTTTTGTTTTTAGTTTTTTTATTGTTTTCTTCAAAAATCCAACCAAGCGTTAGCAGATAATATAAAGTAATTTAAAGTAACACTTTTTTTACCACATATTTACTAGTTAGTCATTTTTTGATGCATTTATGTATATTGTATATTTTTGTATTTATTAGAGCTATATAAGTCCTTAATAATTTTACTCGCCTATTCTTTTTTTTTTTTACAACATAATATCTGGTACTATTTGTTGTGCATAGGTATTTAGTCTTTTTTTGTGCACAAATGCATGCATATTTGTGTATTTTATAGAGCTAGAAGCTCCTAGCCAAATAATAATTATAATAACTGACAATATTTGTTTCCATATTCTTTAACTTGCAAATATTGGCTAAAAATATATTTCTATAAATTTAAAACATGGTTAAAATCAAGAATAGGCCAGCATAGACTAACAGGTTCGGTTTTGCTAAATGTGCATAAAGATATTATTGCATACATTGATGAAACAATCAACAAATTTGCCAAAAAAGAAATTTTTTTCGGTTTGTTTTTGCGTTTTTAATTTATTATTTCAAAACATTTCTTTTGAGATAAATAAATCGAATTCTGTTTTTTTCCCGCAATTAATTTATTAAAACACACGTAAAAATTGTCTTTTGAATTCATTATATTTCAGACGTTGACGTTTTACTCCGAACACAACTAAATTTCAACTGATTTAAACTCATAAGGTAACATCAAACGATTACAATAAATAATCGCGAAATAAATGTTAGTGATAGATAGTCCCATATTATCTTTTTACGGCCTTCACATCATGAAAATAGCACCATAAGTAATTTCATATCTTATATTTAAAATATCATTGAAAATATAATTATAATATAATACCAGGTTTTGTCCATTTTTTATACCAACAATAAGTGGCTAATGTTTAAAATACCAGGTTAATATAGGGAATATCATGTAGTTTATTATTATTTAATTGTTAACTTATATTAATTAATTAAATCGAAATAAAATATAATTATGAATTTATTAATAATATTTTACATTAGCCATAACATGATGGCTAAAGTTACATTAGTTTGATAATGTGTACAAAACTATAATTTTAAATGTTAATTGTTTACTTTATACAACCACACTGGCTATAGTGCACAGTATCTGGATAATGTGCACTTTAGCCATGTTTCGGACATTAGCCGTAACATATATATCACTTGTATTTGCGTTTAATGTAAATACTTTTTTTTGTAATTAACTTAACTTATTAATTTAAGTTAAGTTAAGTTAACGATATTTTTTTAACTTTATTTATGTAATTCTCATGTGCATTAACTTAATTTAATTGTTAACTTAATTGAACATTAACTCAATTAACTTAGTAAACTGAGTTAAAAAATATCAATAACTTGCCCAGTCTTGTGAATTGTGTTTTGTAACTAAGGTCTAAATATTGCGTAATTTAAGTTGAGAAAATATAAAAATGAACGGTTTAAAAAAAACGTAGAACAGCTACGAATACTCAACATAACTTAATCTTACAAGTATATTGATGCTCAAATAAAATATGAATATTAAATAAAATATTGTAAAATTGTTTTTCAAATAACTGATTAATAATGTTATGATCGCTGTTTTCTTATTGAGTTTGTACCGTTACGTATATATCTAATGAAAATGGTTCGTAATTTTAAGTCTACTTAACTACTTCCTTGAGAAAGTAATTTTATCGAAAAATGACATTGTTATTCTGAACGAAAAACAAAAGAATAATAATAATTTATCTAAAATAACAAATTATGTTCTAAAATATTTTATGTTTTTTCTTGGATGTATATAATTGATTTTTGAAATGTATCGCAATACACTAATAAATAACTTATATTCTATAAATTGTAAGCTACATTACAATATAGTTGATCATCCGATAATTCCGCACATTAGGGAAGCGCTTCTTCCTAAAAAAATTTCATAGCCAAAAGGTGGGAATTGATTTCATTGTTCCAAAACATTATTTTCGACAAAACACTGAAGATAATAACAATAGACCTTCTACATATTTTTCACAATTTCTTCGTCACACTCAAAGATTAGAATAACTCATATTATTTAAGTTTTCCAGAAACCTTTAGTTTCGGTTAAATAATATTCCATCTGATTTACTTTCTTCTTTTAAGCTCAACCATTTTCAAAATTTTATATCGACAGTTTTCAAAGATGAACATCTAGCAAGGATTAAATACTCGCATAGACATTATAAGTACGAACACAACATCATTAAACCGAAAAGATTAAACATAAAGATTGGTTTTCGTTTGATCATGAGGTTACAATAAAATTAATATTTAGTTTTCGAACTGATGAAATCATTGAGCTCTATTTTAATATTTAACTCGTACGTTATATATATATATACATATATATTATACGGTTAGTGCTTTAAAGTTGGCCTTTTACAATGTTTTTTGTGCGTAAGGAAAAGTGAAGAAAAAATAGCGTAAAATAATGTTAGATTTTGTTCCAAAACGGTTTGCATTTCTTTTGATAAGATTAGTGTCTAAATGCATGAAATTTGAAAATTTACTTAACAAAGCCCGTTAATTTGCTTTTATTAAAGTTCCTCGAACTCGTTTATTCACGTCATATCGCTTTTAAAATGAAACAAATAACGCGGTTAACGCGACAAAGGACTGGAACCTGCAACATGGTAATTTTAATATTATTTTCGGTTTTACATAATATCATTGATTTTAAAAAATTCTACAAAAATTGTAAATCAATGATTATGTTTACGTATATATTAGGATTATCCTCAGTTATAAATTATAAAAAAAATATTATTGTGTTTATTGTTGGACCCTCCCATTTATTTTTTAATATCATATAAAAGTTAAATAGAAGTGATTTAGCATAATTACTCATCCTTTTTTTGTGCCCCAAGAGGGTTGAAAATATGTTAAAGAGGATAGTTTAATGGATTTTTGTATTTTATTCGAAAAATATAAGATTTATCGTAAAAATGTATTGAACTTAAATTGTAGGGAAAATTACGAGTATATTCTATAAAAAATGTATTTACAACATTTTTTGTGAATCTATTAAACTGTATATTTTATAAAAAATAATTAAATATAAAATATATCTGTCTGTAATAATAAAATGCGAGTGCTAAAAATCCCTAGCCCAAGTAAAAAGCTAATTAACTTATAAACTATAATTTATTACGATTTAATTTTTAATTGTGCAGTGAGAATTCGTATATATTTTTTGTTAATCGATTCGTAAACGTTATATATCATGTATATAATATTTTTTTTATTTAAAGTTACATTTTTTAAATGTTTATGCATCTTAAAATTGTTGAGGTTTATTTGTTTGTTAAAACTCCATGAAAGACGATATGTTTGATAGGCTCAATGGATAAACACATTCTTAAAAGCAAACTATGTAAATATAATTT
This sequence comes from Sipha flava, assembly GCF_003268045.1. Taxonomy (NCBI): domain Eukaryota; kingdom Metazoa; phylum Arthropoda; class Insecta; order Hemiptera; family Aphididae; genus Sipha; species Sipha flava. The sequence goes on from NW_020271747.1 coordinate 217,981, forward strand.
TCTAAGAATAGAATTGACACCGGCAGTAGATACGAATTTTTATCGGTACTGAAAGAATTGTGGATAATAGAAGATGTAAGTGAAATTTTAAACAAAGAACTACCAGTTAATTTGTTAACTTATAAATCATATAAATTATATTAAACCTATAAATGTATTCAACCAATGATAATCCTGCACAGGGGTGTATTATAGGGGGAGGGGCGAAGAGGGCGATCCTCCTCCCTGAATCCATATTTAATGAATCGATTATATATGAGATACTTAATTCAATTTTTTTTTAATGTGAATCATTTTATAGTGAAATCAAATTACACGTAGCTGTGAATACTGAATTGTGCTTTTTGTTGGGACCATACTTAGTGAAAAATCAAATAAAACACAAGCGTAACTTTTATAACACAAACAGGTGTTAAAAAAAAACTATCCAAAAATCGATTCTAAATAGAACCGGCATTAGATTAAAAAAAAAAAAACCATAAATATTAAGGATTCACCTGATTTAAATATTACCAAAAATTTTACCTGTACATTTTGAGCCTGAATTAAAGAAAAAAGTTGAGTCCCCTTCCCTAGAAGTAAGTTTAAATACGCCTTTGATCCTGCATACCAGTTGGCCAAAAAGACTATAAATTTCATACGATTTGTTAATGATACTGCTGAAAGAGGAGTAAAGCTTATAGAATAATTAAACAATAAATTTACTAAAAATGAAATGCAATAAAAATTCTATTAATATATGTTAAAATATCTGTAAAAAGAAAATCAATTTGTCATAAAACAATTTTTATTTTTTTGGGGAAAAGTTTACCTAAGAAAAATGTTGTTGATATATTTTTTATAAAAAAATTGTTCTAGAACATAAGTTCATTATATTTTTTCGATAGATCTTATATTTTTCAAATATAACACAATTATTCATTAAACCTAGATATCTTCTTTAGCCTATTTTCGAGCCTCTAAGGAGTCAGAAATGAGTATTATTTCATCCATGTAAATTTTTTATAACACGAAAAAAAATAATTGGATACTCCAGCAATAAAAATTCGAACGTCTGAAAATAGGGACCACCCTATATATTATATAATTGTACATCATTGATTATATATTATTAGTATTTATAATCAATGATTATATATTATACGGATTGGTGCTGCGTATTCTCCGAACAGCTATATTAGTTTTAAAGTGCGCTTTTCTATACGTTCGTAAGGAATGGTTACACATCATACCTGTGCTGTACCCGGCTACATGGTCGAACTCTATTTCAGCGTATTTTTAATGTAATACCCGAGTACCAAATAAATAAATAATACCACGAAAATACTAACATCTGCAAGGCACCACGTGGATTCGGAGAACTAACGCGTGATTGTTTTACACTGCACGAACACGGTTTCGGTGATTCGGAGCAATGATTTGAACGTTGACGTTGTGCAAGTTTAGTCCAACTTGACGAACGTGTCGTATCGTAATATTAAAGCTGTAAGAAACAAACTGACGCAGGGATGTAGAATGATCGGCTGTTTCTGACCGAACGAGCGCAATGAAACAGTTTTTCAGCCGTTTTGATTCCTTCTGATTTTGAAAACAATTTGAACGGCTCCCGTACGAATATAGTGATAGTACTAATAAAAAATAAAAACAAGATTTTTATTTTCTATCGCCGACCTCCCTTGATAAAAACTGTTGGCTACACCTCCGAAAACCACGACGCACCGGTTGAAAATCCTAGCGGATATATATATATATATATATATATATATAAGTCGTATCTACTACGACCGGGATCGATAAAAAAAATAAATATATCCGTTAGTATACTTTATACGGTATTTTTAAAGATGCAGAAATAAATCGTGTAAATCAAACGATATACAAAATATCATAAAAAAAAAAAAAATACAATATTTTAAACAATCAGTTATTATGACGTCCCACGTGATGTTATCGAGTGGCTGTCAGAGAAAATATTTCATGAAAATATCTTCGAATATCACGAACAATGTTATGGTTCGAACCAAGCCGGTCCCGCAGGTCACATACATACCGCGTTCATATTGATTCTCGAGATGTTTTACATTTATATTATCTAGGGTCCGTAATGGATTTCAATTTTTATTTATCTTCTTGAAAAAGGGATGAAGATTTGAATATACTTAACTACTTGTAGCGCTTTAATGTTTGGTTTCGACAGCAATAACTTATGATAAAAACAAATCAAATATTATCATAAATACATTAATATATTTGTAGATTTACCAACAAATCTTGCATGGATGGCATGTGAAGTGTATATCGCTCGCAATATCATTGTTTAAATACGTTAAATTTTTACAGCGATATCTAAATCACTACACGATAACGAAAAATATTATTTATTTCAACGAACATGATCCAAACGTTCTTCAATACATTGTCGTACAGTTTTTGTATGTAGGTTATGTTTTTCCTTTGTCCTAACCTACCGACTACTTAGGGGTTGCCCGTTTTAGGTCGGTTGCAGGCACTCCCAGTTTTTAAATTAGAATTAGGACCGCAGGGACAGCTAACAATCAATCCCGTGTGTACAGTGGGAAAACGTTCTAAAAGAAAATACGAGGGTGACCCGAGATGCTTTATTACCGCGACGCTAGGAGCTATAGTAGCATCGGTAGGTCAGGCTAAACGTGGACTATACCCCGTTGTAATGTGTTATACGACAATTAAGTATTACCTTGCAAATTACATTAGTTTGAGGCTATTCAATTAAAATAGTTCCACTGTTGATTCAACTCGTACAGTTTAATATAATAATTATGTTGTGTGCAGTTAAGTTATGAACCGTGGCGTATGATAAATTATTGAAATATATATTACGAACATAAATTGGATATTTTAATACATATTTACGTATATATTATACGTATTTCCGTTATTTGTCAAGGGCACTGACAGTAAAATTTGATCAAAAATAAGGTTTGAATCATCGTGTTCATGACTTGAATGATATACTGCGAACGCAGGAATAATTTAATTTCCAAAACATAATAACTATAGAATGGAATTAAATTTGATGTGATTAAAAATTAAATATTTATAATTTTACTATATTATAGATAACTATCAATTTTGCTTGACTTCGTATTTTTTTTTTTTTTAATACTTAAATATAAATATAAAATTGCAATCAAATAGAGACCACAATTTTATTATAATATTAATCGATCGATATTTCAAAAACATTAATAAATTACACTTCGGTTTTGTGATCAATCCAAATTTATTTTTTTTAAATGTACTTTTTATAATATATTTTACCGTATTTTCGTTATTATTAATAATATTATATTATACATTTTGAGTTTCAAATAATTTACTATCCAAAGGTACTGATATAGGTAAAATTATAACAGTTTTAGGATGTATTTATTTGATAATTTTGGATCATTATCGTAATTTTTACTTAAAAAAAAACATATTATTTTAAAACTATTATATTTTTAACTTCGTTCAGAAAATTTCATAAAAAAAAATAAAACTTTAAGAACCAATACCCATATTCAATGTTTTTTGGAGATAAATATTTCAGTACAAGAATAAATACTAGAAGGTACGAATAAATAGAAAATGCTTTATTTTTATTTCTGAATATATTTGTAAACTGATAAAATATTACAAAAACTAACCTAACTCTTTGAGAGGCAGTAGTTAGTATGCTAATCACTATTTTTTTACCGTTCAAGTGCGGTGGTTACTATTTTCACCATTTTTTCAAATATTTTTATTATTTTCTGGACAGTGGTCAGCATACCAACCACCTTATTATCAGTTTATATATATATCAAACAATATCACTGCCTTTAGTCTGATATAATTTATCTCGTTTTAAATTATTTATTATCATTATAAATATATTGATGTACGTATTAAATATTTTGGTAAAGAAATAATAAGTAAGTATAAAAATGAAGTAATCAAATTCTAGTTATTTAATAAAAAAATTAATAAATAATATTAATCAAAACTATTAACATGATAACGGTAAATAAATAACTTTAATTAGGTGCATTATTAGGTTGTTGTAAAGGCTGCATTCGAATTTGGTCACGAATTTAAAATTACTATCTGCACTACCTAGTTGGTTCCCAAATTACTTTAGGTACTACACTAGTTGGGTCCCAGATTTTTATAGGTACTACCAGAGAACAACCAGAAAGGAAACTCCCGGCATTTTGAAATTTGCATAGGTAACCATACTAGTAGAAAATTCCCATTGTTCTATGAGATTTGGCCATACTGGTAAACATTTTTATCGGGATTTATACTTTTTCTACTAGCAGACCGATTATTTCTAACACATGAGGGATGTGCCTTTACAAGGCAGGGTTGTTAGCCCTATGCCCCACCCTCAAAAAGTCTAGGAATTAATCCATGAACGAAGAAAATTTTATGACCTAATAAAAATATAAGTATAAAACTGACATTTAAAGACCTCAGACTGCCATTTTTTTTCTGCTCATGCGTTTTCTCAGCTTGTTACCAATTTTTCTCAGTTTTTTTTTTTTGCATTTTTTACAACTGTTTAACGTTACTGAAATTGTTTGTAATTCGAAAATTATTTTTGTTTAAATTATAATTTTCAAAATGACAAGTTCCACTGGTAGTATTAAGTGTGCACTGTACAATTGCCAATTTGCATACAACAAAAATGCTGTCGGAAATCAAAAATCGTTTTTTAATTTCCCTAAAGATCCTATAAAGTAAGAAATATTTGCTCTAATCATTACTTTTATAATAATGTATTATTTTGTGATTTTTAAGATGTATTCTATAGATTGAAAAATTTAATCCTGTTTTTTTACCAACCACAGACATTAGTGATCTTGCGAAAAGATATAAGTTATCATATGTTCACTTCATTTTGAGGATAATATGTTTAGCAACTTCCAAGAGAATAGGTTTTATCCTCATGCAGTACTAACTTTATTTGAAAGTAAGTTATACATTAATTATTATAAATTACTATTAAATGTATTACTATTCTCGATTAGGTATATTTTTATATTTTATATTATAAAAGGGTGGGTACCTTTTGATAATAATAGTACAGTAAGTATAAATATTAATATAACAATATGAATTAACAATATTTAAGGTAATAATAATAATAATAATATAATATGAATACAATAAAATAGTGATAATAGTAATTAATAATTAAATAATTTATAACATGAATTAATTTAATATCATTTAATATTATACGATTTGGCTGACAGATAATAACAGAATTATACTTAATACAGTAGATTCTTAATATGTCGAACGTCGCTATCTCGAATTTTTCGTTATCTCGAACTACTTTGAATCCCCCTTGAAACTACTATTACACTTAATAGTGTTTTGCTCTAGATAACTCGATATAAAATTAATCGTTTTTCGTTATCTCGAGTTCACAAATAATATTTTTATTGTGGTTAAAACAGGAATTGAGCAATACATTAGTGCAGTACATTGCATACATTGTGCAGTATAGCGAGTGTGATTTAGCGCGTTGGTAGTCACGTTTGTAGTCTTTCGTAGTTCGTTTGTTCGTTTGTAGTAAAATGGAAAAAAAACGTAAATTAAATGTTCTTTCAATTTCGGACAAAGTTCGTTTAATACAGTTAGTTGAAAAAGGTGATCGTAAAAAATGTGAAATCGCCAATGAATTCAATATTCCACCAAATACATTATCGTCAATTATTAAACAGAAAGAGAAAATAATGAAGTTCAATTGTGGAAATATGAAAAAAATGAGGATGACTCCTTATTTGGACATTGATAAATGTTTGCTAAAATGTGCTAAAATACTCAGTGTCGAGATAAAAACATACCATTAAATGGAACAATTTTACTTGAAAAAGCAAACGAATATGCACAACAACTAGGACACACTAATTTTATAGCTAGTAGTGGATGGCTTACAAATTGGAAAAAAAGACATGATGTAGTTTTTCGAACTGTTTGTGGAGAAAAAGCTTCAGTAGACACACATTGTTGTTCAAATTGGATTAAAAATCTTCCTGATGTCTTAGCAGGTTATTCTTCTAATAATATTTTTAATGTCGATGAAACGGGCTTATTTTTCAAATGCTTACCAGATAAAACATTAATGTTAAAAGGTAAAGAATGTTCGGGTGGAAAATACGGTAAAGAGCGCATTACAATTATGATAGGAGCAAATATGTCTGAATTGAAAAACTAAAATTATTTGTCATAGGTAAAGCAAAGAAGCCTAGGTGTTTTAAAGGAATTAAATCTTTACCAGTTGACTATAGGTCAAATAAAAAGGCTTGGATGACTTCGTCATTATTTAGTGAGTGGCTTTTAAATTTTGGTAGAAAAATGAAACTAGAAAATCGAAAAGTTCTACTATTCATAGATAATTGTACAGCTCATAATCACGATATTGAATTAAGTTCCATTAAAGTACATTTTTTACCACCTAGTACAACATCTATACTTCAGCCCATGGACCAAGGCGTTATACAGAATTTCAAAATGTTTTATAGAAAAGAAATAATCAGACGGTTAGTCGATAATATCGATAACAACGAATCATTTTCTATAAACATACTCGAAGCTATAAGAATGTCTGATAAGGCTTGAAGAAGTGTAACATCACAGACTATATTAAATTGCTTCATAAAAGCCGGTTTTAAAGACGGTGATATAATTGCATTAGATATCTCAACTACTATTTCTGATGATAAATGGAATTTTGTTGCTGATCATCTTAATTTAGACGAAATAAGTTTTTCACATTATGTGGAAATGGACAATAATGTACACGTATGTGGAACATGGACAGATAACGAAATTTTATCAGAAACCATCGAAAATACCAGCGAGAGTGAAGACGAACCACAAAATGAGGAAGAAATCATTTTTACCCAAGTTACAATTCAACAAGCTAAACATGCTTTAAAAAGGAATTTTGTTGAGACTACTACAGGTATGGATGATAAGGTTTTTTCTGCATTATCTAATTTGGAAGACGTCGTGGCAGAAAGAAGTAATATTAAGCGAACTTTAATGACAGATTTTTTTAAAAAATAATAATTTATTCAGTCATTTCAGTACATATATACATTATACATTTATACAACATATATTTATATTATTCTTTTTTTATTTTTTAAAAAAACTCGATATCTCGAAGTTTTCGATATCTCGAACTTTTTTCTGTTCCCCTTGAGATTCGACATAACGAGAATTTACTGTATTTATTTTAATCTTTATAATAAAACCAAGTATTTAATTTAGTACTAGATTTAAACTTATTTTAACTTAAAATATTAACTTTAAACATAATATCTGCAACATTTCATTCGTCTCCTCGCAGTCTTAGCGTTCAGACGTGTTTTCTTTGAGTCGTACTACCTATATTATCTTGCTGCGTGTTATCGCTCTTATTTTAGTTGTGCGTTAATTATGTCGTCGTCCTCGGGTGGCACAAATCGTGCCGGCCAAAACCAGTTGTCAAACAAGCTTAAAAATCAACAAGTCAAAAACACTGCTGGCCCCGGTTACCAGGTAGTCGGAAAAATGGTAAGCCAATCAAAAATTCTTGTCCAGTTTCACCAAATTTCCAACAAATTATTGACAACCCGCCGACTCTAGATATATCTAACTCCTCATTCAATTATAGCTCTTTATCTACACTAACCGCAATTACGTCGGGGTCTACGGCTAACGATATGGATTTGATTGTTAATGATCGTTCTAATGAGTTCGATACTGGTTGTACTTTTTCTTCACTTAATGATACTTCTATTCAATCTACCTTCCCAACCAACAGCGATATGGCAAACACTAATAAACATATCAATTTATTGCAAAAGTCGTTTTCGCCAGATTATATCGGGCCTATAACCATTCTCGTTGAAAGTACGGACGCTAATATAAATTTAGGAAACTGGCATCCTATTAAGGCCGCTAAATTTTTCTCAAACAATTTCTCTGGTATTACTAATATTAAACCTGCTGGTTCAAAAAAAATAAAAATTTCTTTCGACACAATTTTTAATGGTAATTGCTGCTTGAATTCAAGCATCTTAAAGGAGAATAATTATAATGCAATTATACCTTCTACTCTAATTTTTTCTTACGGAATAATAAAATTAGACACTACAGTCTCAGAAACTGAATTTTTCGAAGGCGTCCGATCCTCAGTCAAGATTGATGCATTCAAACGCATCAGTATTAAAAAAAATGATCAAATCGTTCAAACACGTATAGTTGAACTTAAATTCGTCGCTCCGAAAATACCATCCATTATCTCTGTATTTAATATGATCTTTGATGTCAAGCCCAGTGTCCGGTCTCCCGTTCAATGCAATCGTTGTTTACGTTTTGGACATACACAAAAATATTGTCGTAGCTGTCCCAGGTGCAGTCATTGCGGTGAAAACAATCATTCGGTTGATTTATGCCCACGCGCTCAATCCACTGATCCTGTATGTCTCTTCTGCAAGCAACCTCACTTAGCCACTGATCGTAGTTGCCGCGAATGGTCCACTCAAAAAGAAATTAAACACATCATGGCCACCGAAAACATTTCCTTTAAGGATGCCTTAATTTTTAAAAAAAATAATTGTTACACTAATGCTTATTCTTTTTTCCGATGTTGTTAAGAGCCAGCCTCCAATCTCTGAAATATTAAAACCAAATATCTCCCTAGAGGAAGAAAACTTCCCCAGGCTAAATAATCACCATCATTATTTCAATTCTAGGAAGATAAAACAAAAATCTCGCTCCCCGATTAATAAAGATAAATTAAATTTACCAGTTGAACCTCATTTTTCTTCACCTAACGGTTGCTGTTTCACCAATCTCCCTAATCAAAGCCTTATCGGAGACAATAAATCTGCTGATCTATCTTGGATTCATTCTCTTTCTCTTAAACTCTCTGAATCTCTTATAAATTCCCCCTCCCTATTTTCCCCCTTCTCATCCACCTCTCTTCAGTCCTTAATTGAATCTTCTCTAAATTCACTCCTTAATATTCCAGATTCTAATTTCACCTCTGATTAGTCTTGTATTATACACCAAATGTCCTCACCACAGTTATAGAAAATACTAAATATAATTTACTCACAAACTAACATATTACAAAACAAAATAAATTAAAATTACCATGGCATTTTTACATAAATATAAAAACCAGAATATCTCCAACAATCACACTAACATTATTCAATGGAATGTGAGAAGTCTCCCTGCACGTCTCCCATCCTTACAACACCTCCTATCCGATCATAAATGCTCAATTGCACTTCTCTCTGAAACCTGGCTTTTACCTTCACGTGCCCTTACAATACCGCAGTTCAAAACCTATAGATCCGACCGCTCCGATGGCTATGGTGGTGTAGCTATAGCTGTCCATAACTCCCTCAAATCCAAACAAATTCCTTTAGATATCGCTACCAGAAATAGATTTACCCACTGTAAAATCGACATTATAGGTATCGAAGTGCATCTTATCAACTCACATCCTCCTTTAAAATTTTGGTCCTGCTACATCCCCAGTAATTCTAATGTTCCTTCCAATTTATGGCATGAATTCTTTAAACTGATATCGCATAATACGCTACTTGGTGGCGACTTTAATGCATTTCATCCCGCTTGGGGCTCTCAACTTACATCCCGCCGTGGTTCTCAGATCTATGATTGCATTGACTCATTAGGTCTTTGTCCTCTCAACGATGGTAGTCCTACACATGTGGGTCGCCCCAACTCAACTAACTCGGCAATTGATTTATCTTTTTGTTCCCCTGATATTATCTGGAATTTATCTTGGCAAGTCCTCAATGATCCTCATGGTAGCGATCATATCCCCATTATCATATCAACTAATTTTAACAGGATCCCTGATCCTGTGCCATTTTGTTCCGCCTTAGATTCCGCACCTCCAATCCATTTACCTTTTAACTTCAATAAAGCCAACTGGTCATCGTATTCTATTCAAATTCATAATTCTATCTCTTCATTGACAAATTCTCCCTCTCCAGTTTTTTCCTATTCTACCTTTACAAGTATTATAAACAACTCCGCCAATTCTACAATTCCTAAGAAAAGATTAAATTCCAATCCCTATCCACCCTCCCCTCCCTGGTGGAATTCTGACTGTACCGAAGCTGTCAAAAACAGAACCCTTCTTTTTAGAAACTTTCGTCGCTCAGGCTCCATGGTTGACTTTATTAATTACCGAAACGCTTGTGCCCAAACTACCAGGCTATTAAAAAATGAAAAGAGGAAAAAATGGAAAAAATTTTGTTCTAATCTAAATCCATCTTTCCCCATACATCACCTTTGGTCAACAGCTAAGCGCTATAAAAACTGTATCAACCCAGTCAGACCACCAGATAATGACGATTGGTTCGACTCTTTTTGTTTTAAAGTCGCTCCGTGCTATGTCCCTTCTATATCAGAGATTTGCCCTTCTGATCACTCTCTATACTCTCCACCCCATATTCTCACCAATATTTTTACCATGTCAGAATTAAATTTAGCCATATCTTCACGAAAATCTACTGCGTCCGGTCTTGACAACATTTCACCTATCATGCTAAAACACCTCCCCTCAAATGCTCTGGTTTACCTTCTATCTATTATGAATAACATTCTATCATCCAATCAGGTTCCTCCTTCATGGACATCTTATCGTGTCATCCCTATCCCCAAACCTAATTCTAATGATTCCTTTCGTCCAATTGCTTTCTCTTCCTCTCTTTGCAAAGTTTTCGAATATATGCTGAAAACAAGACTTGATTGGTGGCTAGAATCCAACTCTGTTCTACCTGCAAACTTGTTTGCCTTTAGGAAGGGTTTAGGTACTATGGAATGCCTCTCGACTTTCATTGGTAACATTTACCATGCTTTTAATAATAAGGAATTCCTTGTCGCCACATTTGTGGACATCCGCGGCGCCTTCGATTCCGTGAACATTCCTACCCTCATTACCTATCTTCTCTCATTAAATGTCCCCCCTAAGTTCTGTAATGTTCTATCTGCTCTCTTCAATTTCAGAAAACTTGTTTTCTTCTCTCCCTTCAGATCGTCAAACACTCGATCCACTTTCACTGGCCTTCCACAAGGTAGCTGCCTCAGCCCAATCCTATTCAATGTATATATGAGTATTGTTGAAAAGCATCTCTCTCAGTCTGGTCATAAATGTCTTATATACGCTGATGATTTAGTAATATTCTCTTCTAATAAACATCTTAATCTTGCTATCGATAGCCTCAACTCTGCCCTGATAGATCTGAATGATATTCTAATCAAAGTGTCTTTTGATGTTGCCCCTGAAAAATGCAAATCGATCATTTTCACTCGTCGTAGATATTTAAACAACCTTAATACATATCTCAACAACTATGTTATCCCTTTTGTTCCCAATATTACCTATCTTGGCATCACTCTCGACCCCAAATTGCGCTGGATTCCACATATTTCTACTCTCACAGCGTTTGTTTCTCGATGGTCCAACTTCCTCCGATCGGTAACTGGTACTTGGTGGGGCTCTCACCCTTCAAGTCTATTATCTATATATTTGTCTATTATACGCTCCAAAATTGATTACGGATGCTTTCTTTTCGGATCGGCTTCCTTTTCTAATTGGAAAAAAATCAATAAACTCCAAGCCTCATGTATCAGAACCATTATGGGTTACGTCAGTTCTACACCTTGCCCTGCTATGGAAGTTGAATCTACTTGCCCTCCATTTAATATCAGATGCCGCTGGCTTGCCGGCAAATTTCTCTTGAAATCACTATCCTATAGCGATCACCGTATCTTTGACATTTATTACTCACTGTACCTTAATTGGCGATATGTTCCTAAATCTATGCCCGTATTATCAATTATAGCACATTCTATCTCAAATTTCCACCAATATATTATCAATTCAACTAAACTCCCTCTTTACGAGCAATCTTACGACTCTCTTATCTTTTCCCCTCAGATTCATTCTGATAATAAATTTTTAGATCTATCCTCCAATGATTTTAAATCTATGTCTTCTTCCTCGGTTAATGCAGCCGTTTTGAATTATCTTAATGAACGTTTTTTAAACTTCATCGCGATTTATACTGATGGATCAGTCTCCCCTCTCTCCGCTGGATATGCATTCTATATTCCTGATCTACAGCTCTCTTTTAACAATAACCTTCCTCCTACGTCTTCTTCCTTTACAGCTGAGTGTTATGCCATCACCGAAGCCCTAAAACTTATTCAAAATTTTCCCCCCAACAATTACTTAATTGTCTCAGATTCTATGTCGTGCCTCCAAGCCTTAAATTCAAACCCATTTAACTCTCACCTGTCTCCACTTATTCTTCGTATCAAGTCCCTTATTTTTACATTAAATCAAACTAACTATAACATCCATTTTCTTTGGGTTCCTAGTCATACAGGCATACATGGTAATGAAGTTGCAGACCACCTTGCTAAATCTTCATCCAATCTCATCTTTCCTTCTATTTCTCAACTCCCCCATTCTGACTTCACATCGCTTATAAAACAATACTCTACTAATATTTGGTTCTCTCTCTGGAACAATCTACCTGCCGAATTCGCCTCAAGATACAGAAATATTACACCAAATATCCTAAAAAAAACCTGGTTCAATAACTTATACTTACATAGACCATATATAGTACAATTTAATAGGCTACGCATAGGACATCACCTTCTTCCTAGTCACTCCTTCAAACTTGGCCTTAATGATTCTCCATTCTGTACTCTTCACTTAAATGAATGCATTTGTGACTTATCCCATATTCTACTCGACTGCCCTGCACTTCAACTCAATCGCATTATTTTAATTAATGAACTTAAGACTCTTAATATCCCCTTAAATATCCACTCCATACTTAACACAAAATCCACTACCGCCATCAAATTAATAATTTCCTTTATATTGGATGCTGGCTTCATTATTTAATATGTACACTAATGTTTAATGTATAATATTGTTTTATTTATAATCTCTGTAAATGTCGAGCTATCATAGTTGTATACTAAAAGCTAATAAAAAAAAAAAAAAAAAAAAAAAAAAAAAAAAAAAAACA
>NW_020271747.1:231177-349671 GCF_003268045.1 Sipha flava
AAAAAAAAAAAAAAAAAAAAAAAAAAAAAAAAAAAAAAAAAAAATCTGCAACATTTCTTGATATAGTCAACTGATAAAAAACAGCTGAATTCACACGTTTTATATTTGTTTTTTAAATTTAATTATTTATACTATAATTTTAGATACTGTCTTTGAACAAAATTTGAATACCGCATCTTTACCAAACAACTTCGGCGGTTGAATTATCTAGTGTTGTAGAAATATACCAGTACGATGTTCAACACCGGGTATAAAATAATATTTTCATATTAAAATTGACTACCTTTTTTGATTGATTTATATACCAATTTTATTTTTCAGATTCTTTTACTACATCATCAACTGGATGTGATACTTCGGTTGGTAGTCAAACTCCAAATTAAATTTCGGAAAGAACTCCAAGAAAACTGAAATACAAGGGGCAACTTAGTGAAGCTCATAGATCAATAAAAAATTTGGAAAAAAGTGTTTCACAGATTGTATATATATTTGATCCCGTTCAAATATTGAAATCAACTAAAAATATGATTTTTAAACATAATTTTAAAATTAATGATGAGTTAGTAGAAAAAAATATTGAAACACATTTTATGATTATGATTCTATATGTAATATATGCATGGCACCAAAATTGACCTCTTCGCATGTTTATCCAGGACTATTTAAAAAAATGAAACTACTATTAGCTACCCAGATATTTAGTTAAAGTGTTGCTGCTGGTATGTCCATAGTTTTAAATTAATTAATTATTGTATAATGTCCATCGCTAAAATTATGTTTTATGATGGTCTCAACTCTATTTTTGATTTTAAAGGAAAATTTTCAATAAAATCTTTAAATACTTTTCATTAAGTAACCACAGACATATGTATAAGTAAATATTTTTTTTTTTTTTATCATTGATTTGTAATTATTAAATACCCGTAAATAATTATTAATATTAAATTTAATATGTATCAATTTCATATTTTTTAACTACTTTGTAACGATCACACACACCTACTACCACCCGCTATGCCACGCCACCGGTATCTCATGACGTCACGCATCGACCCATCGATCTCACACTGCAACGACGGTAGATAGCGCTGGCACGATGTAATATTAAAAAACATAAAATTTGTAATACAATTAATAAACTTTCAATTTTCTTTAACAGTAAATAAATAGTAAAATTCAGAAACGCCTACAGTGCATAATAAATACATATCTCCAAATACAATATACATTAATCTACCAAAACGTATTAAATGAAACATGTACCTTTTACTCACCCGGGAAATTAAATCAATAAACACCAAGTACACATATATATGAGACCGACAGACCAATTCGTTACATCTTTCTGACCAAATATCGGTTGCGAGATATTACTAAAGGTTCAGAGTCCAGGGTACGGCCTTAAAACCCCGTCTGTCGGACTGCCTGGCCTAAAAATATCTCCCCACCGATGTCAGCGTTCCCCACCAAAATAATCTCAGTTTTCAATAACGTATTCGGCGCCTAAATCATTTTCTTTTTAAATTTAAAGTTGTGTGAATAAGTAAATAGTTCGGTGTGGCCTTAATACCCCATACCTTTGACTATTCTATTTTTCATTGTTATAGGGCTCCGTAATACACTCGTGTCCCCTTTTACGCCGCAACATTGAATAATTTAAATTATCATTTTACTTCAAAATGCTACAGAGCCGTAAGTTATTAACATATTAAATATTACTTGTTATGTTAAAAGTTATATTTTGTTAAGTCTTATGTTAAATGTTATGTTAAATTTTATTATGTAATTATACATATATCTTTATCCATTCTTGTAAAACAATTATGCTTATAAATAAACTTATTTTGTAATGATAAAACTCGACGTGTTCAGTTCATTACAACTTAGGTAGATTTATTTCTTTTATATGGTACTAATATAATTTGTTATTGAAGTTGGTTAGTATAAATTTAGATTTGATAACATTTTATTCAAAAAAATCCTTTAATTTTGTCGGTTGTCACTAAAAGAATTACCTATTTCCAAGCTTTTTTCCTAAATGGTATTTAACAGGAGCAAAAAGCAATGTGATTTGATTGATTTATCATAGTATAATTATTGCTAGAAATTTATATAATTTGAAGGGATTTTCAAAATAACATTTTAATCATATAAATCAGTTCAGCTCGAGCAACCGTACAGCGCATACGTGCAGTTCATTGTTCCCGAGCTATGTTTATACATTATTCGTTAATCTTATCGGTTTACGATCTAATTTTTTTTTCAAATCCAATATAAAGTCGCAGCAAACTTTCAACTCATACTATCAAACCACTTTAGCACCTTCAATCATCGCTACATCAAAAAAAGTAATATATTTAATTAATTAATTACTTAATAATAACAAGAAAGAAAAAAAAAATTATCTATATCAGTCACTCCAGGCACCGTTAACGCGGTGACCTTTGGAATGCAAACCAGATAATCGCACCATGCAATCTAATCCGCCTAAAAGTAAACAAGCTAAAACGGTACAACCAATTAAAATAGTTAATAATCAAGTGATTCACAACGCTTTTCCATTATCAAGCCCCGAATGGCAGCAACAGCAAAATCTTTCCAAACGTAGTCTCCCCTGTTCATCAAATAGCCCGAACAATATCCAAGAGAAAAAACCAAAAATTTTTTCCTCGCCAAACTGATTTTCCGTATTATCTGAAAACGAACCCGATACAATTGATAACGATGACACTAATAATCAAAACGAACCAGCAATCACACAAACAAACAAAAAAGACCAACCATCACCAATATATGTAAAAGGAACACTTAACTTTTCTAATCTTAGAAATGCAATTGGCAATCTAATTGGGCAGGATAGCTTCACTTGCAAATCAACAACCACGCATCTAAAAATACAAGTAGACACTCCTGATAACTACAGAACACTTATACACTTTCTAAAAGACGAAAAAGCAGAATACCATACCTTCCAACCTCAGTCAGATAAATCACTCAGAGCAGTTATAAAAAATTTTCATCATACAACCGAACCCACTGAAATCACTTCTGCTCTAGAGGAGATCGGCTTTACCGTAAAACAAGTGACTAATTTAAAACACCAAAAAACCAAAAAAGCACTACCATTATTTTTCATTGATCTTGCTCCTGAAACTATAAGTAAGGAAATATTTAATATTACTTCCCTACTGAACACAAAAATCAAAGTAGAAGAACCTCACAAGCGCCGCGAAATTCCCCAATGCCCAAACTGTCAGACCTATGGCCATACAAGGAGCTACTGTTCTAATTCTCCTCGCTGTGTTAAATGTGGTGGGACTCATCCTACCGCAAACTGTACCAAATCACCTGAATTTCCGGCAAAATGCGCGCTCTGCAACGGCGAACACTCTGCAAGCTACAAAGGTTGTATTGTATATAAAGAGCTTCAACAGCGTCGCCGCCAACCTCACAACACAAGAAATAACAATTAGCAGCAACAACCACCACCAACCAATCACCATTCGCAGTCCATCAACCAGCCAACACCACATCCATCGACACAAATTCCAAGAACTCAACATCACTCATACGCAGAAGTGGCAGCTACTAATACAGGCAGGCCCGTCGCTAGAGCATAAGCAGGTTAGGCCATTGCCTAACATTTTCAATGAAACTGGGGCGGAATTTTTTTATGATGGAAAATTCGTTGTATTAAATTGTTTTAGATGTTGCAATCAATAATAAATTCGAAACATGGATATCACATTTCAAAACAATACTATAGTGACATATAAAAGCAATTTGAGTAGTGAATATCTATTATCCTATCTAATGTTGTACACAATATATTATTATTCTATATTTATCTATATATAATACACGGGTTTCAATGATGACCGGCTGGCGGCGGCTGCATGCTAGTCTGGAATTGCCATGATATTATCTTATCGTAGTGTCGGTGCAATCGACAGATAAAATAGAAAATCTTAATAATTACGACAAAGTTTGTTGATTTACTATCATTCGTAGTTTGTTTTTGGTTTTTGACTGTCGGTCGTCAGTCGTCACTCGTCAATAATCAATATAATACCAAATATTAGTTATTTTTTACGAATAGTACCTATCAAATATTCAAACGGGCAACGACAAAGAAATACAAGTAAGTACATATAATTATAATGATTTATATTATGATATTATTATAATACATATTTAATTCTTAATTTTTCTTATAAGCGCTTAAATTTCAAACTTTTACGAAATATGTCAAAATCGTGAAAATTTTCAAGTAAATTTGCAGTTAAAAATTCATAAGCATTTTTTTTATATACCTATTAGCTTAAAAACTTCAATACACAATCCATAAGTTTTTCTTCAAATAACTATAAAAAAAACTTGTGCGTCATTTTAGAAAATTTTTTATAAAATTTTGTATAATAAACAACGATTTTAAATATTTATTATTCTAAAATTTTAAGTCATAGAAACGTATAAACAATTTTGTATAAAAAGCTAAGAATTGAAAATTTGACACAAGGTTTTCCACAAGTTTTGCTTACAATAATTTTATTAAATATAGCCCGTATCCCGTAGGTACTAGGTATTACGTAAAAAAAGACCATAAACCCACAACAGCGTTTTCCTTAATTTATAAGCACAATTTTTTTTTTCAAATTTAGTATTAAAATATAAAATAAAAATACTAAAAAACGATATTCAGAATACTTATTCGAATATATTTTTTTAAATGTATTTAGAATAGTATTCAAATAAAAAAAATGTATTCAAATACTTTTATTCGAATACATTTATTCCAATACTTTACAAGATTGCCTAATAGTTATAATATTAGATTCTATTACAATTTTAAAATGGTTTATACTTACAATATAATAAAAACAGTAATTTCATTTACATATTAGTTATATAATTCCGATATAATTTTAGGATTTACCATAATTTGAAAAACATTTTCTTTTATAAATTATGGCATCACGGAAACGATTTTTCGGGTGTAAATATATGAAAATTAGAGAAGCTAAACAAAAATGTATTGATAAAGAAGTTGGAAGTTTCACAAAGTTTTTATTGAAACAAACAGAAATTCAACAATCAAATTCAAGTGATAAGAGTTTAGAAGCAGTTTCTTCTGATTTCAAAAAGTCATCTAAGTTTTCTTTAAATGTTAATAATACACATCTAACTACTATTTCCACTGCCCCATTGAAGTCTTCAAGTCAGGGCCAGCAATTAAATTGCAATATTGACTGTTTACCTTCGACTTCATCCAGTATAACTTATAACACTTCACCGACAAAGGAATTTGAATTGGTTTCTTATTCGGATACTGATTCTATGGACTTGAATATATCCATCGATAAAAATGTTGATGATGATTCTTTAGAAAGAAATATTTTAAAAACCCTGCCGATGTACATGATGATCCTTCTTATTGGCTTCTAAAACTGATTGATTCTGTTCGAATGTTATTTATAAAAAAGGGACCTATACAAATTAAATCTTTGAATTTTCCATAAAATCATGAAAATAGAAAATTTTCTGTAGTATACTGCCAACGTGTATTAAAGAATGGTGAATATTTTGAAAGATCCTGATTAGTTTATTCAATAAATAACGATGCTGTGTACTGTTTTTGCTGTAGAATGTTTAGTGTCAAGTTATTTGACACTGGTGTTGCTTCGGGAATTTGGTATAATGACTGGAAGAATTTGACTGCCCATTTTAAGATACATGAAATGTCCAAAACACATATTTTATACTACTCTAATTGGCAAGAAATGTTAACTAGATTAAAATTAAATCAAACTATTGACTCTCATAATCAAAAAATTATTGATAGTGAAAGAAAACGTTGGAAGGCAGTTTTGGTCCGATTATGCGCAATTTTGCGTTGTATGGCTGCAAAAAATCTAGCGTTTCGAGGAACGTCATCTGTAATACATTCACCCCATAATGGAAATTTTTTGAAGCTCATTGAATATTTTTCATTATTTGACAATGTTTTAAAAGATCATTTAGATAAGATAAAAAATAAAGAATAACATGTTCATTATTTAGGACCGCAAATTCAAAATGAGTTGATCAGTTTAATATCTGAAAAAGTGAAAAGTAATATTAAAGTAATAGTAATTTTGACTATGGTAAAAGACGTTAAGTATTACTTTATTATTTTGGATTGCACTCCTGATTGTAGCCATAGAGAACAAATGTCAATAATACCGCGGTTTGTTTCTACTACAACAGGTGATGTGCACGAACATTTCATTGGGTTCATTGAAGTTTTTGATAAGACGGGAGCTGAATTAAGTGAGCGAATAATAAAAGAGCTTATGGATTTGAAAATAAATATAAATGACATGCGTGGTCAGAGCTACGATAATCGCTCAAATATGAGAGGAAAACAAAATGGTGTTCAAAAACGTATATTAAACATTAATCCTCGTGCGTTTTATGTACCTTGTAATTCCCATTCATTGAACTTGGTTATAAATGACACAGCGAAATGCAATGTGGATGCAATTTCATTTTTTGGCATAGTTCAGAAACTCTATGTTTTTTTTTTCAGCGTATACTAATAGATGGAAAGTTTTACTACAATTTTTGCCAAAATTAACACTAAAAAGAGTATGTGATACACGTTGGGAATCAAGAATTGATACAATAAGGCCAATACGGCATCAATTTGGAGAAATTTATGATGTTTTGCTTCACATTAAAGAAGATTTGAATTAAACTGGTTCACATGGTCTGCAGATAAAATCTGATGCATGTGCTCTTTTAAAAAATATCTGTGATTTTAAATTTATATCCTCTGTCATTGTTTGGTACAATATATTGTGTGCTGTTAACCCAATAAGTAAACAATTGCAATCTATACATTATGATATACAAATGGCCCTTAAAAGTGTATCAAGTATTGTAAAGTTTTTAAAAGAATACCGTCAAAATGGGATTCCCAAAGTTATAATAGCTGCAAAAGACATTGCTCTATTAATAGAAATACCAGGAAAATTTCCCGAAGAATATCAAGTACGTAAACGACAAAAAAAAAAACACATTTCAGCTATGAAAACAGAGATGAAACGCCTCTTCATAATCCAGAAAAAAATTTGAAGTAGAGTTTTTCCACGCAATAATGGACACAGCCATTAATTCTTTGCGAGAAAGATTTGATCTGTTAAACCACCATTGTTTAAATTTTGGATTTTTATACAATATTAATTTATTAAAAAACTGGGAGCACGAAACATTATTAAATCATTGCAAAGATTTGGCTATTTTATTATCAGTAAAAGAAACATCTGATATCAACGCAGTAGAACTATTTGAAGAACTAAAAATATTTTGTCAACTTACCGAACCAAATAGTTCTCCCAACAAAATCTTGAGCTTATTTATAATAAAAAATTACAAGAGATTTACCCTAATATTACAACTAGTTTGAGAATTGTTCTAACGATTCCGGTCACTGTGGCGTCAGCTGAGAGGAGTTTTTCTAAGTTGAAACTTATTAAAAACCACCTCAGATCAACCATGAGCAATGAAAGATTAACCGGGTTAGCATTGTTATCCATTGAGTCCCATTTGGCGCAAGAATTGGATTTAGAAGACATCGTTCAAGACTTTGCTTCAAAAAAAGCAAGGAAAGTTAATTTTTAGTTTAGTACACTTCTGTGGACTGCGAATTGTAAACATTATAACTCAAGTTGAAATACATATTTTATATTAACTATTTTATTAATATTATAAATTTATAAGATTATTATTTTTATCATCATAGATATAAGACGTTTATTAATTTATGGAAATAACAATATTGTATTAACTTTACTTTTTGAAATTAAATGCAACAATAATTTAAAATTTAATTTATAATATGTTATTTATTATATTAATAATGTGATAAAATTGTATACTATAATATATTTAGCTTTTGATTGAAAGGGGCGGCCTTACGTTTGCCGAAGGGGAAAATTTCTTGCGACGGGCCTGAATACATGTAACACACCACCGTCCAACTTCCCCGACACCCAACAAACATTTAGCATTGATAACAATGTACTAACTAACTTTTTAGAAGACTTTAAATGCATAATAAACCCCCTTATATCTCTCCTCACAACAGTCATGACCAATCTTTTAAATGTCAAACACAACATATAACTCATTTACCAACAACTCTCTCACGATCCTCTCATGGAACGCAAATGGCCTAAAAAATCACAAAGACGAATTCTTAATCACTCTACAAGAAAAAAGAATTGATATTGCATTAATATCTGAAACGCACTTTACAAACAACTACTCACTCAACCTACCAGGTTTCCGCTCATATAAAACTAACCATCCAGATGGAACTCCACATGCAGGTGCTGTTATTTATGTTAGATCATCACTTGCATCGCACCAATTTACTAATTTTTAAACAGACTACATCCAATCTTGCGTGGTATCCATATCAATTAATAGTATTCCCATCTTAATAGCAGCTATATACTGTCCTCCTAAACACGCCATACATTCAAATCAATTCGATCTTTATTTTCATACACTTGGTCATAACTTCATAGTTGGTGGCGATATAAATGCCAAACATATTCAATGGGGATGCCGCACCACAAATCCGAGAGGAAACTCACTCTTACAAAGTATCACTCACAATACCCGACGAATCATCTCACCTCCCAACCCCACCTATTGGCCAACGTCTCCTAGAAAGAGACCGGATATTTTAGATATACTTATAACAAAAATCCCTAGCACGTTCCACTCCTCGATTATAAATCTCCATGCTCCATGCTCAGATCATTCCCCCATTCTAATCACAATAGACTGCCAGCCTTCGCCCAACCAATACAATGCACCACCGTTACATTCTCAAATCAACTGGGAAAATTTTCAAAAATTAATCCTACAAAAAACTAATCTAAAAGTCCTTCTGAAAACCACAGCTGAAATTGATGACGCTGTGAATCTCTTAACATCCAATATAAAAACCTCAGCATGGGAATCAGTTCTACCATCGAAACCACACACACCCATTGCAATTCTTCCTTTATATATACGTAGCCTTATAGTACAAAAACGTCGCGCTCGCTGTTTATGGCATAGATCTAAATACCCGACTGATAAATGCCACTATAATGCACTCGCGTAAAATCTCAAACGCATCCTAGCAAATTATCAAAATGAATCTTATACTAAACACTTAATATCACTTACGACAAAAGACGGTTCTCTCTGGAAGGCAACGAAAAATCTTCTTCGCGTGCATAACCCTCCAGCTATCCTACGCGACGCCAGTGGTAATTGGGTACACTCTGACATGGACAAAGCTAATATATTCGTAAACCACCTCGCTGACACATTCCAACCACACAATACCATCCTTCTACCGGAAAAAATCAATGAAGTTGAGCGATTTCTTGACATACCGTTACAAATGTCCCTTCCTCCTAAACACTTCTCTCCAGTTGAGGTAAAATATACAACTTCAAAATTTCCCCGAAAAAAGTCTCCCGGATATGACCTAATAACAGCAGAAGTACTTAATCAGCTCCCCAAAAAAGTTATCATACTTTTGACCTACATATATGATTCGATGCTTAGATTATCCTACTTCCCATTACTATGGAAGTATTCCTCTGTTATACTTATCCTGAAACCAAAAAAACCTCCAGACTGTCCATCATCCTACAGACCAATAAGTTTGCTACCAATACTATCAAAAGTTTTTGAAAAAATGCTTCTAAAAAGATTTATTAAAATCGTTGAAGAAACAAAAGCTTTACCCGATTCACAATTTGGTTTTCGTAGCAAACATTCCACCATCCATCAAATTCACAGAATAGTAGACAAGATATCTTTCTCCTTAGAGGAAAAACAATACTGTACAGGTGCTTTTCTTGACGTTTCCCAAGCGTTTGACCGCGTCTGGCACGTAGGTCTACTGTTCAAATTGAAGCTCATTCTACCAGCTAGCTACTACCTGATTCTGAAATCCTACCTAGAAGATCGCTTCTTCTCGGTACGTTACGGATCATCCACCTCCCCACCGAAACCAATCAACGCAGGAGTCCTTCAAGGTGCAGTCACTGCTCCTCTTTTATTCAACATTTTCATATCCGACCAACCAACAATACCCACTTCCCTTGTTGGTGATTTTGCCGATGATAAGGCAATAATAACCAACAATATCGACCCAATCACTGCCTCCCTCAACATCCAAGAACATCTCTCCCTCCTCGAACAATGGTATAAGGAATGGGGAGTAAAAATTAATGAATCTAAATCCATACATTGTACCTTCACGCTTAGGAAGAAAAAATACCCTTAATGAACAAATTCTACCTGCCATTAGCATTAGCTACCTAAGCATCACCATCGATCAACGTCTCACCTGGGCTCCACATATACGTAATAAGCTCTTAACCCTAAACGATCGTTTTCGTCTTCTCCGTTCACTTCTTACTTCTCATCATATAAAATTATCCACTAAATTATTAATATATAAACTCTACTTAAAACCAATTTGGACGTACGGAATCCAATTATGGGGCTCCGCAAAACCTACAAATGTCAACCGTATCCAGCGTTTCCAGTCGAAAATCCTCCGTGCTATAACCAAAGCACCCTTCTACGTATCAAATCATACATTACATAACGACCTAACCATCTCTTCTGTCAACGATGTAGCTAAGACATTCTACAGACGATTTAATTTCAACCTACAAAACCACAAAAATCCTTTAATCAAAGAACTTGCGTCTATAAATATACCCGGCAACTTACAAAAAAGGTTGAAAAGGCGATGGTGTAGGAACCTATTAGTCTAGACCAATCTAACTCCTATTGTTCTTCTTTCTATATCTACCTTTGCTATTTCCACTTATCTTTATGATATTTTCTAACATTGTTTAACACTTTTTTTTTTTATTCTTTTTTTTTTTCTCATATTTAACTGTAAAAGTGCCTTCACTAGAAGGTATCTTTAATCCGTCCTTCACTCCATAGTTATCTATTTCATCAATTTTACTTATTGTTCAAACTATGTAACAGATTGTGAAAATATAAATAAAGTAATAAAATAAAAGAAAAATCATATAAACCAACGATTGAAAGCAAAAATGTTAAAAACTCAAAGAAATAAACTGTATTTTAATATATAATTAAACCAGTATTGCATTTTCAACATTTTCTTATGAAGAGGGGATCCTGAAAAACAATATGTACTTCAAAAGCATTATATTGAAATAAAAGTATTGACTGTATTTACATTTTATATATTTTACAAAATAAAATAAAATCATCTTTTTTTTTTTGCAAAATTCGGTCAATATTGCACCCACTGTTAAATAGTTTTCATCCCTATGAATCGATATCATCACAAGCATGCAATTTAATTTAAAATAATTCAACTAACTTCATTAATTTTATAAATAGTTTCTTAAAAGTTTGACATAATAATTTATCTTTATTTCAAACATAATATTTCTTAAACATGTTTTGATTTGCTTCAAATATGAAAATGTGCGTTCATTTGATAGATACAGTGGAGACTGATATAGTATCTGGCAAGGAACTGAAGACATTTGAATAAATTTCTTTGTTACAGATGATCATAGCTTGAAGTTTGTTTACTTGTTTTATTCCATGTTTTTTAACCTTCTTTGTCATAACATATACTCGGTGGATAATAACGAACATAACATTATATCGGAATCTGGGAGATGAAGACACCAAGGAACTCCCCCTACGTTAAATATTAAATCTCGACCAGTTAATCAATATGATTCGACTCAATATTTAATCTAATATAATACAATAATTTCTTGATGAGAAAATAAAAAAATTGTAAAATTATTCAAGTCCAATTGAAAACAAAAAGTATTCAATAATGTTATGTTCATATTGCAGTTAATTACAATTAAATTTAAGAGTGCTAAAGGTTTTTAAATTTTCGAAGTAATATATCACTCTTTTTAAAGCTTTAAATGTCTTTTTTGGTGGCATGTATAATCTTTAGTTATTTATTCATATTTGAGTATGAGGACAAAATATAACTATAGATCAGAACCAAATTCAATCATGCTATATTCGATTTATAATTGTGATGCTTCTTGATGTTATATTTACTAATATATAAGAGATATATATTTTTTTTTTGATTTTGGTAAATTTACAAAATATGAAAAGTCAATAGGAAGTTATTGTACTTTCATTCCTCTTCCATAACTGCTCTCCTCTCGAGATCTAGCTACTGTATTGCCACGAATGCGAAATTTTTAACTGCTCGAAGATGAAATACAGAAATAATACAATATAATATACCCTTAGTTGAACGCCGGGGAAAGGACGACGATGATGTACTGTGGTCAGTGCCCACTAACAGCAGCCGCGTGGACGAGCGAGCGATGTATGATATCAGTATTTCACCGCAAGTAAATATACACTGTTGCACTTTTAATCTCGCTTCTTCTAAATCCTGTCTCCTACCCCATACACCCGTACACAAAATTCCCACTGTAAGTGTCATTTTATTTCTCATCAAAGAGAACGAAGAGTTCCTTTTTCGTACAATAGGTATATACTTTCTAATAAAGGAGTAATGTCGATGAATGAAATATATCTTATACAATTTATAGTCATTTAGCACCGGGAAAGAGGGAGAGAGAGCGAGAGATGAATGTGTGTCCTAATCAACCAATTAGGTACCGAGTACACTAATCTCGTACTCGATTCGAATACAAGGTGCCTACACTCTTATAAGACTGTTGAGGCAGGTGATTTTCGAGTTTTAACGGTTTTCCGAATTTCTCCTCGTTTATAACGACTGCACGGACGGTTTTGTTAGTTATTAACCAGAAGCTGTTTAAAGCGGAGCTAGTCACACGTGACTTCAATAAAGATCGCACCATCAGCAAAATGATTCACATGCTCTGCTGGACCATGTAAATGAAAAAATGTGAAATCTTCCTGAAAAAAATTGATATTTCGGGGCGGAATCCGAAACGCAAAGCATACGTATAATGTCGTGCTTTTAGCGTAAAACGTGTAATGTTGGTGCATTGGAAACGGAAAAACGTACAGTCGTAAAGAGACAATTTTTTTTCTTTTGTTGGAAAACGCATAAATCGACGGATAAAATAGTACGAGAACCGTCCGGTACCGCGACGACGGCATCCTACAATGTTGCGTACGTGTTTTTGGACATAAATTATATTATATTAGGTTAGGTGCGATAACCGTTCACGCCGCACGTGTCCGTTTTCGTCCGGCTACCTGCTACGCCAACCGATTCGAAAAGTACATGCACCCTATGCGCCTCGTACCCCTGCATGCACGTGCATCGCGAAACTACAGACGTAGAACCGTTTTACGGTTCAAAAATAAACCGGGATGGCAGTTTTCGAGACGTTCGGCGAACGCGCGCGCACGCGTGGGATTACCTTGTCAGATCGAGTTATTGAATATTTGCACGCACGAAGTATTTTTATAGGTTTACGAGAGATAGTCTCCGTTCTTCTCGTTCCGTTTGCCGCCCTCCCATCATCCACTTCCGTTACCCATTCTTCTTGTTCTACCTGTTCATCCGTTTTTTTTTTACCGCTGGATAATGCACACCGTTCGTGAAAACTATAATAGTAAAATATTCAAAACGCTCCCCCGTGAAACGGATAACCGTTAAAATCGACCCCTGGCCCGTTGCGCGTGATCTTTTTGGAAACGTTTATTCTTCCTTTCGGCCGCCGTCCAAAGTGCCACGCCGATTGAACGCGCGTCCGCACGTTTGGTTTCGCGTCATTTAGCACGTTCGGTTATGCGCGACTCGACGGGGATCCGCGTTCGAAAATACAAATCGTAGTCGCTGTACGCAGGCATGTAGTTAAGGGAAGCTAGGATGTGCCTGGCCCACCTTTATATGTGTCCGACCTTAAGCCGGCCCACCCAAAGTATTCAGAGGGGCCCAATGTTATATAATGGCTTTTAATTTTTATCAAATTTTTAATATTGCCTAAATATGATGCAAATACAACCAAATATATCGGATTTTAATTAAAATTTAATATAATAATAAATGCAGAAATGGATGAAAATTTAACTAAAATTTTATCAATAAAAACTGACTGTTTTTCAACGTATGAGAGATGATAACTCGGGAATTAATATCATTTTCAATAAACTTTATCTTGAAGCTACTAACATAAGTAAAGAAAACCATATAACAACACCTATTCAAAAACCAAATAAGAACAATAGAACAAAAATAACCACAAAAAAGTTAAGGCAATTTATTTTTACAGAAGAAAATGCTTTAGAAAAATAGAAATTTATTTCAAAATTTGATTTAAAGCTCAATTTATTTTTACTGACATTAGATTACTTAATTAATGAACTTGACAAAAGATTTACAAATAATAAAAATGTACTATCTTCGATATCTTATTTACATCTCCAAAATTAAAGTTTTTTAAATTATGAACAGTTAAAACCTTTGGCCCTTCACTACAATATAGATTTAGTAATGTTTCTGTTCGAAATTAAAATACTACCTACGACTATTAAGAAATATGAAATCCAAAATAATACAAAAACTAAAAGCTCAATGAATCTGGATGATTTCCTTGAAAAGTATAAAATTGTATTTAATGAAACTTATAAATTAACTGTTATATCAATCACTATTCCGGTAACCAGCGCAACATGTGAGAGAATTTTTTCTTGTCTAAGAAAATTGAAGAACCATATGAGAAATTGTATGTCAAATGACCGACTGGTCAGTTTTTCAAGTATTTTTATCGAAAAAAAAATTGCCAAAAGTTTGGACCCAGATGAATTTGTTAATATATTTTCTATAAAACATAAAAATAGATAAATACTTTTATATTAGTACTAAATTATATTTATTGTATTTAATTTAAAAATTGTGTCTAATCGTATATATATATATATATATATATATATATATATATATATATAATACTTGGATTTTATTATCATTATAATTTTTAAAGCATTATATGTATTTGATTTTTATTTATGTACTTAGACGTATTTTTTCGATTATGAACGGAGTGATAGAATCTATTGGTTTTACAATGATATGCGCTTTGTTTTTTTTTTTATGTCTGTCATCACGTTTTATGGCAGTAAAAATGCTTCGATTTTCTTAAAAAGCAACTTTTCTGAAAGGAAAGTGAATGTAAATGGTACTTTGGCAAGTCAAATATCAAACTTTTTCAATACTTTTTAAAAGCATCGAAAAAAACTACAAAAAAATTATGAAAAACAGGAATTTTTACGCAAAACCACGTTTTGGCAAACTATATATATATAAAACCGTATACACTTGAAATTTTACCAAATATTTAAATTAGCGTTTTCTATACATGGTGTTTTCGAAGTATTTTAAAATTTTTCGACTTGTTTGTAGATAATTTAATTTTTCAATTTTTCTGAGTTTTTTATTTTTTAAATATCTATAAAAGTCCAAACACTCTTGAAAATTTAATACAAGATTCATTATAAGTTTTAATTACTGCGACTAAAAAAAAAAAAAAATGGAAATCGTTTCACACAAATTTTTTTATAAGCCCATAAAGTTCAAATTTGTATAAAATGTACCAAAATCACGATAATTTGCAAGGTATTTTGTAGATAAAAATTCATAAAATTTATTTTGCTTATATTTAAGGTTCAAAATTTTAATATTAGGTTATCCATAAGTTATTCTTCAAAAAATTATAAAAACATTTTTACCGGACTTTAAGAAAAACAATTTATGACCGTTTGAAATTTAAATTCTTACAAAATTACATAAAATAATGATTTATTCTCAAATGATTTTAAATATTTATTATAATTCAAAAAGTATAAATCGCAGTAACTTAACATTTTTACCAGTTGTTAATATTGGGATTTTCTTCAATTTACATTTTTTTTTAAATATTATATTGACTTAATTATTAAGCAACTTATAGGCATTTGAAATATTCGACTTTTTTTACAATTTTTTTTTATAATCGTTGATAAAAAAAAAATTGTCTTGTACAAAACACTTGAAAATTTAATAGATGATTTCAAAGAAGTTGTTCTTATTGCCATTCAAAAATTATTGAAATCCATAAGCGTAATTTTTTTTATAAGCATTTAAACAGCGTATATTGACATTAAATTACATGTAAAATATATAATAATATATAATATAATAAAATATATAATATTCTAGACAAACAAATTATATTGGTTTTTGGAATTTGCTCTAACTCAAAAACCAAAAAAACGCAAACACAATTTTTACAATTTTTACCAAATGTTTATATTAGCCTTGTTTACGCCGGAGTAGTTCCTACAAATATGGCGGTTGACTAGTCCGACTCGCGTGTCGGTTTTAGGAGTGAGGTGATCTTCAC
The DNA here is from genome assembly GCF_003268045.1 of Sipha flava. NCBI lineage: Eukaryota > Metazoa > Arthropoda > Insecta > Hemiptera > Aphididae > Sipha > Sipha flava. Next base: position 247,593 of record NW_020271747.1, read on the forward strand.
TCATATATATATATATATATATATTACACGATAAATTGTAATAGCGCATTGCGCACAATAAATGTATTGAAAACTACAAAATAATTGAACATAATATGTACAAATAATTAAGCGGGCGCCCAGAAAATATAAATAATACTAATATAAATAATAATCAATTGAGATTACATACAATTCACAAAATAATAATAATAACAATACGAGTATGATAACTTGATAACAAATATGTCACCCGGTCCAGAATGGCCAACTTGACGGCAGTTGAATTCGATCCGAAATCATCTGATCGGCTACGACTGGTGGCTTGGGAAAAACCCGCATGTTGATCCGCAAATAATAGCTGGGCACTTCGGATGCGACACGACGAAAATGTCGCGCGAAGGAATTACGACGGGTTGCACGATGCAGTGGCACAACACGACGACACGGCAACAACGGCACGGGGGCGACACTCGGCGCGTAATGAATGCACGCGCGGACAGTAGGCACTACAACACAGGAACGATGACCCGTAGAAACGCGGCACTTGTCGCGTAAACGAGCGTAATTTGTCGGCACGACGATACGGCCGCGACGGTACGTGAAAAGAGCGGCACGTGAAAAAGACGATCGCACGAAATTAGTGACGACTCGACACTCACGAATTGTATCGACGCGCTTTGCGTCACTCACACACGAGTACAATAACCAAAGCGATCGACAAAGGCGTATATAGCGACACGTAATGGCAGACGTACGACTGCGCGAGATAGTTGCGTAACGCACACGCGAACTCGACGACACGTCGCGTCGGGACCGTCACGAACGACGGAGAAAACCAAAAAACCGACAATCGGCACGTGAAAACGCGCAAATGCACCGGTGTCGGATAATAACGCCCGTATATAAGCACATCGCGCACAACGAATTACCCAACGCCGAAAAAACGGTGTTCCTGGGATAAAGGCGCGACGGCACTCAAAAAAGGAGAGGGAAACGACAACCGGCGCGGTCGGAGAGCGCGAATCGAGGGAGCAATATATCGGAGCGAGCGGGACGCGTGGCCCCGACCAAAGATATTGTACAACGGATGACGACGGCAGCGACAAAGCTCGTTGACACTCGTCGCAACACAACCGCGGTATAACGCGAACCGGATGTCACCGGGCGGTTTAGTTTTGGCGCGAACGCAAAGTGCGCGGCGCGAACAAGCCTCTTTTTATACATGGTTAAGTTTTAAAAGTGTTTTGACATATTTTGCCTTATTTATAGACAATTTAAATTTACTATTTTTCTAATTTTTTTTTTTTTTTTTTTTTTTTTTTGAAATACCAATAAAAAAAATTTGACTATAAGAAAACTCTTGAAAACCTAATACAAGATTTATTATAAATTATACTTATCGAAATTAAAAAAATTTGGAAATCGTTCTTTAAGCATATTTTTTTCAAAATATTATACTGATTTTTAAGCAACTTATGGCATTTGAAATATTCGATTTTTCCTAATAAAATAATAAGAGCCGTTTCGACTCATTTTTTTTGTTAGTTAAATATAGTTATATAGGATATTTATATAGACATTATATCTCAATAGAAAATTTTTGGAAGACTGTATGATTACTTAATTACTTACTGTGCAGTAATATCATACAAATCTATTGATAGCGCATTGAATGAAGATGATGCAGTTAACTATCCAGTTGAATTTTTGAATTCGTTAGAACCACCCGGTATACCGCAGCATTTCTTGAATTTGAAGGTCGGCTCATCAATTATTTTACTACGGAATTTGAATGCACCAAAACTGTGCAACGGCACAAGATTAGCTGTAAAAAGATTGATGCCGAATTTAATCGAAGCCACAATATTGACTGGCAAAACGAAGGGGGAATTTGCACTCGTCCCACGTATTCCTCTAATACCAACAGACATGCCATTTGAATTCAAACGGTTGCAATTCCCCGTGCGCCTATCATTCGCTATGTCCATCAATAAGGCACAAGGACAAACGCTCCAAGTATGCGGTTTGGATTTGGAGGAGCCGTGTTTTTCGCACGGGCAATTATACGTGGCCTGTTCAAGAGTTGGCACTCCAAATTGTTTATTTGTGTATACCCCAAATGGACAAACAAAGAATATTGCTTACACAAATGCGTTGGATTAATAATAAAGAATTTAGAAAAAATAAATGATTTTTATTGCATTTTTGTGTTGGTGCTGCGAAGCGCACAGGAGTCGGCTATTAGTTATTATAAAACTAATTTTAACTGTACAACCTACGTGCTATTATTTTCGTTTGAAAATTTACGTCGTTTATAGTATTATATTCGTTTGTTGCTAGGGGATTGAAAAAAGAAAGAAGGTAAATAATAAACATCTGATTTAAGAATTTCATTTAGAGAAAGTAATAACTGTACACGGGCGAATTCTATATATGGGCTACGAAGTGCACGGGTTCAGCTAGTAAGATTATTATAAAATAATAATAATAATATATATATCTAATAAATCATCTCTGTTTAGAATTGTTATTCGTATGCAATGATACCTATCATTGCATTCGAATTTAACAAATCAATTGTATTGACCTATCCTATAAACGAGTTGAATTCCACCCCCTATTGTACAGCAGAGCGAGGCCCATCCGGTTCTTTAATTAATAGGACACTTATTCAGATATAACTCCTTCATAAGGAATATCTTAGGGTAAAGAATTATAGAATGCCCAAGACTTCATACTTCCAAGATTTTAGTGACTTAATTAACAGTCATAGATATAAGACTATGGTAACAACACATGAGATAAAAAAAGTATCGAAGATAACACCATTACAGATGAATCGTTTTACCACATATTGTATCAATAATTGTTTTCGTATTTACAACTTAAACTGGCAATCATCTTTTGATCTTCATTTTCTTGTGTAACTTAGGTATATAATGCCCTGTTACGTGCCAACGGCTCGATTTAAATTTGTACAGTCGAATATATATTTAATTTTAATTAATTAGACACGAGACTTTAACTTTTTAATATATTTAATATATTTATTTTATAATTCAAAGTGCTTAACAAAATTCTAATACTGAGTGACGGTGATGTTACCATTGAAATATTTTATCATTCCCACTTAATTAATTTAATATTTATTATTATTTCAACTACAAAATATTATTGTGATTAATTGCGATTAACTATTAAATATTTTATCATTACACTTGTAGAAATCAAATTGTTATTGCCCAGGATATCCAGTTATTTTCATAACTAAACATTTTCCCAAGTAATGGTGTTACAATTTGATTTTCCTCAATTGAACTTTAAAATAAAAAATGAATTATTCTTTCAATTATCGTATCAAGTGATTATTGCTTAGATGTGGATAAACTCCCTCTTCTTTCACTTCTAATTCCTCTTTTTCTTCTATATTTCCTAACTTGTAATCCTCTAAATCCCTTTTTGATAACTTATATATTTTAGGTTCTTCTATATTTCGTTTATTTTTATCCATTGTATTTTATACTTTATTGTTACATACACAATTATTATTAAAGTCATTGATAATACTCCCAAAATTAAAGTTACAAATATTAAACTTGAATGTATCTCTTTATGTTGTTCATTTCTCTCTCTTTCTTTCTCCTTATTTATTAATTCCTCCAAGTTGTCTACAGAGTGTGATAATTCACCTAAATGATTTAATTTCATTCCTATTGTATTATTAATATTTTTTAACTTTGCTAAATGCATTTTATTAGGAAATTTAGTTATTAACATGCTCATATTTGTAACTGGTACAAAGTTAGAACAAAATTAGACGTACCCATTGTACATCATTTAGTATCGGAAATCGCTAAACAATATTATTTCACGGAAGGAGTAAATAAAATATTAAAACAGAGATTTGGAAATAATCAAATGTTAACGCCGAGTAAAATAATAGGTGATATAAAATATTATAAAATAGATAATCGATATATGATGTTTTTATAACTAAAAATAAGAATAAACAATTATCAACGAATGAAAATATGTACGTAACATTATTGAACTAATTTTGCGAGGAAAATATTGTCAGTAAATTAGCAATGAATAAACTAGGTCAGTCAGATAACCTAGAATGGGAAAAAATTAGGTCAATAATACGATATATATTTCGGAAAAAACTATATAGAAATACTAATATTTACAGAGATAGAATACACTGAAGAAGAGAAGTTAGACATTTTGAAACAATTTCATGATTCAAGCTTGGGAGGACATTTAGGAATAAATAAAATTATTAAAAAGATACAAAAACAATTTAAATGGAGAAGTTTGAAAACAGATATAAAAACGTATATAAAAAATTATACATCATGTCAGAAGAATAAGATTAATAATAAAAAGATACAACAACCCATGGCTATTACATTAACTAGTTCGAAACCATTTGAAAAAATATTTTTAGATATTATAGGACCATTAACAACTACCTTATCGGGTAATACATATATTTTAACAATGCAGAACGATTTAACTAAATATTTGTTAGGAGTTCCTAGGCCAGATCATCAAGCTAATACTGTGGCAGAGGCTTTCGTAGTACATTTCGTATGTTTACACAGAATACCCGAAACAATATTAACAGATCAAGGTACCAAATTTCTTAGTAAAACTTTTAGTAAAGTATATAAATTGTTAAAAATTAATAAAGTAAATACTAGTCCTTTTCATCCGCAAACGAATGGGAGTTTAGAAAGATCACATCGAACTTTAGCTGAATATTTACTACATTTTGTAAATAAAAATCTAAGCGAATGGGATCATTTATTACCATATGCATTTTTTGTATATAATTCAACTGAACAATCATCTACTAATTTTCAACCATATGCATTAGTATACGGCAGGATATTAGCAATACCAGTTAAATTAAAGTTTGAATCAGAACCGAGATATAATTACCATAGTTATTTATACGACTTAAAACAAAATTTGCGAAAATAACATAAAATCGCGAGAGAGAAATTAATAAAAAGTAAAATTCAATCTAAAGAAGGGTATGATAAAAATTAAAATGCAATTGAGGTACATGTTAAAGATTTAGTGTTATTAAAAGATAATGCAAGTAAAAATAAGTTAAATTCATTATGGATAGGACCATTTGAAGTAATAGTATTAGGAGAAGAAAATATAGTAATACAAAGAGGTAGAAGAGGAGTAACAGTTTATAAAATAATGTAAAAAAATTTTATATTAGAATAAGAAATATTAAGAAGAATAAAAAAAAAAAAATATTTATATAATACCTATAATTAAGTTAAAATAAATTGCAGATAGGATCAATTGCGAAGAAAAACTAAACGATACATATATTTATATAGATTTTAATTATGGAAAGAGCTAAGGAATTCATGAGAAAATTGCACGTATTTTTAGGAGGTGATAACCATATAGAATTAGGGACACGAGAATTAGGAAATACGATTGAATTACCATGTTTCAATGAACACATAATGGATGCAAATAGTATAATGACGGAATTGTATACATGTTAGGAATAATACTTGGATTACAAGAATTTATGGAAGAAGTCATAACTTTAGAATCAAATGGACCATCTTGTAACGAATTGGGTAGAGCCATAGACGAATTAATTGAAGACGGACTTTTCTAAAAAAATAATAATATATGTACTTATGTAAATGTAATATTAACTTATAATATTTTGTAGTTCGCAAATAAAGTTCGTAGTAATCGATTTTGAATTTGCAATGGTAAATAAAAAGGATATACTATTAGTATCGAAAGCCATTTGCAATAATCTTGATAAACACTCACCTGTTAAAATGGAAGGGAGACCTATCATTCTAACTGAAAAAGGTAGATTACGAATATTTAACCGAAGAAACTATGAAGGATTGCTAAAATACTTGAAGATGATTTTAAGAAAGAAGCCAGTCGTTTTAACACCGTTGCTCAGGCAGTTACACCAAAGCATAGTGGTTGGAGGAAATAGAAATCTGGGCACAACTTTCTTTAATCATTACATGTTTTCAGATAAAAATAGGAAACCTGTAGTTGTATTCTGGAATGGAGAAATGGATAGAAAAATACTAAAGAAACTGCGAATACATAATATAAAAAAAATGTTAAATGTAACTACTTATAGTGCTAATAATAATAATAATAATTTTAGTTTAAAATTAATTGATATGATCAATAATAAATTATTATTTAATGAGGAAATTGGGTACAAGATAAAAAACTGTAAGATGCTTAACTTAAAGTAGGCACATGAATTAATATGTAGAGAAAGGTACGAAATATCTCACTGTCATGATTCTGTGACAGATGTGAATTTAACTAGATGTATTTTCAATATAATAGTGAATAAGGTAAAACCTATAAAGTTATATAAAATGTGTCGTTAATTGATAGTTAAAAAAAAAAGAAACAATTTAAGTAATATATATATAGAATAAATAATTATAAAATTTTACATTATCGTTGTGCATTGCAACTACATTTGGAAAATAAATAAAGATTACAGATCATTTAGAACAATTTAACATTAAAAGCTTCGAAATCAACAAGCCGGGTTATTACTTTGAAAATTATGGACCAACAAGGTTAGTAGGGGGAGAATATACGTTAATGGCAAATCTATCTTTAACCGAATATAATGATAAATATGTATAGCTGGAAAAAAGTATACCTAAGTGAATTAAATGAAAATTGTAAGAAAGATGCTAAATACATGCCTATTTGTAGTAAATTCGATAATTTTATAACTGGAATGTTGACTGAAATATCTATGCAAAGAGAAAATATACTTATATCATTAAGAAAAAATGAAATTAAAAGAGAAAAACGAGGCATTATAAATATAGTAGGAAACGCATTACATGTATTATTTGAAGTTTGTGATGATGAATGCACCAAAAACGTAAATAAAGCACTAACTGAACAACAAAGAAATGGTGGAAATGTTTTACATTTAATGAAGAAACAAACAACTTTAGTGATAACAGACATGCAACGTATAGGAGCAAGCATAGGAGAACACACAACAATTACACGAGAAATTAAGGGAAGGTACGTCAAATTAATTTCCTATCGTTTCTTTTACATTTTTATTCGAGATTAATTGTGATTCCATTTTTTCAAGAAAACTAGAATAATTATTATTTCTTATCTCAGTTATATTATACACTCTGCTCAATATATCTACGTATGAATTTTGCACTCCCGGTTTATATTTAATCTCATAATCGTATTCCTCTAACTGTATGTGCCATCGAGCCACTTTTTTTAATAACGGATTTTTTAAATTAAATAACCACGTCAATGGTCTATGATCACTTAATATTATAAAATTTCTTCCGTATAAATATGGTCTAAATTGTTTTACACCGAAAATAATGGGTAAGCATTTTAGCTCTTTTGTACTGTAATTATTTTCACTTTTACTCAAAGTTCGTGAAGCATAAGCTATAGGTAAATCTTTTCCTATTTCTCCTATTGTAAATTTATATAAATATTCCTAATATTGCCCCTAATGTTTTGTTACTTGTGTCAGTTGTTAAAATAAATGATTTCGTAAAATCTGTATATTTTAATAAAAGTTCAGAACATTATGCATGTTTTAATGAATCAAAAGCTTTTTGACATTCTTCCGACCATTCGAATTTAACATCTTTTTTCAAAAGATTTGTAATTGGTTTTGCTTTAGCACTATATGATTCGATAAATTTCCTGTAATAACCTGATAATACTAAAAATGATTTTATCTCTTTTATGTTTGTTGGTTTTGGAAAATTTAAAATTGCTTTTACTTTCTTTTCGTCTGGTTTTATTCCATGTTCAGATATAACATGTCCTAAATATACACATTTGCGTGTTAAAAATTTACATTTATCCGGTTGTATTTTTAAGTTATGTTCTTTTAATCTCTCGAATACGTCTTTTAATTTATTGTTATGATCGCGTAAATTTTTCCCGTATACAATTATATCATATAAATATACTAAACATTTTATTCCTATTATGCCTACTAATACATTATTCATTAACCTTTGGAAAGTTGCAGGTGAAGTTTTCATTCCCATTGCCATACATTTAAAATGCCAATAACCTTGATTAGTTGAAAAGACCGTTAATTCGCTTGATGATTGTTCTAATGGTATTTGATAAAATCCCGATGCTAAATCGTTAACACTGAATAATTAAAATTGCCCTAGTTGATCTAATATTTCAGTTATGTTCGGAAGTGGATGAAACTCATTTAATATTACTTCATTTAGTGCTCTAAAATCTACAACAATTCTGAATTTCTGTTTCCCACTAGTATCTGGTTTTTTCGCTACTAATAATAATGGTGCATTACAAGGACTCGTGGATTGTTCTATAATATAATCATCTTCCATTTTACGAATTTGTGAATGAGGTAATCTATACGGTCGTTTATATATAGGCGGTTGGTTATCTTTTAATTTTATTTCATTTTTAGTGGCGTTAGTAAAAGTTAACTTATCTCCCTCTAAATGAAATATTTCAAAATACTGTTCATATAATTCAAATATAGATTGTTTTTCTTCATTATTCATATGTTCCCTTCTAATTAAATTTTTTATCTGTCTTATCCGATTTGATGAGTCATTTGTTTTTATCATATAAATTTGAATAAATTGTAATCTGAAGATTCGTCATATAATATTTTATTTAAATCATTTAATTTAATATTTTGCGTATATTCCGATATATTTAATATGCTAACTGTATTTTACCGTTTTTTACTTTTCCTATCACATTACTACAAAATACGTCTTTAATTATTTTTTATTTATGTATAATTATATTTATATCTTTGACCTTAGGTTCGACTATTGGTAGTTCTACAATAGTTTCGGTTCTCGGATTTAATAAAAAATATTCTTCATTTTTTAACATATTACATTTATTTTCGTTATTAATTATAATTGTATTATTACTTATATCGATTACAGCTTTATTATTAGTTAAGAAAGGTTGTCCTAATATACCGTATTTTAAAATTGAAAAATCGTTTTTGACAAGATTAAATTCTACATCTATTTTTTCATTATTAATTTCTATTGTTATATTAACTGTTCCAATAGTTTCTATTAACTTCTTATTTATTCCTCTTATTTTAATTTTATTATTTTCGTTTACCATTAATTCTACTATCAATTTGTTAATTTTTATTTTGCTACCTGTATCTATTAATAATTCTAAATTTTTAATTTTACTGAAATCTGATTTACATTTTGTATGATTTTCTTTTAATTTTGTTGTGATGTGGAAGCATCTGCGGTAGTTATTTGACTTATCGAACGTGTACCGCTGACCATATCCGATATTTGCGCGTTTCCCGAATTATTATTATTTCTGTTGTTTTGATTATTTCGATCATCATAACGTTTTTTATAACATTCGCTTAAATTATGCCCGTTTTTGTTACAATATTCGCATGCAATAAATCTTACGTTATAATAAGTTGAAGGTCTCGTAAAGTTATTCTGATTAGGTCTCGCGTAATTATTCTGATTGGGCGGTCGATTATTATTTCCGTAATTCTGTGAATTATTCCTACATTTCCATGCATAATGATTACCATTAAAATTATAGCATTTTATCTGCTTGTTATTTTGATTATTATAAGGTGGTCGCGAATTATAATTATTACGATTGAAATTTCTGTTATTATTATATTTTTGTTGGAACGAATTATTTCGCTGAAAATTACGTGATTAGTTAAAATTTTGTTTGTAAGATCTGTCATAATTTTGATTATTAACATTTTTATTTCTATTTATGTTATTAAGAGCTACTCTATCGGAATTAATTTCTAACTCTTCAGATCTCGCAAGTGTTTAGCTTGTTCTAAAGTTGTTGGATTTTGCGATTTCACTATAGTACGAATTGATTCTTTTAATCCTTTCATATAAATAGCTAATGTTTGATCTTTTAATGTTTCATGAATTACCCTAGCATCGTCTTTATTTTTATTTAATGTATTCATATCACTTAATTTATAATACAATTTTTCTACCCGATCACTGTATGTATTTATGTACTCATTAAATCTCATTTTAGCGGAATTTAATTCTTATTGCAAAGATGAAATTGAATGTTGTACTTCAAATGCATCAGTTAAATATTTTTTTATATATGTCCACCTAATAGTATCTTTATATTTTATAGCTTCCAAAGCTTTATCACTTAATCTAATTGTTATATATTTTATTACAATCGATATAGTTTTATCCTCTACAGACTCTAATGCTAATTCACATGTCTGTATCAATTAATATACGTCATCCTCTCCAGTACATTTTGGTATTAACTTTACTGCTTCTTCTAACCAAATTATTTAACTTGTGTTACTCATTTTATCTTTTGGTTTTCTTTCAAATTGTAATTCTTTATGCTCAATGTCTATCTGACTTCTTGTTCCTATACGTATTATTTCTTTTTCACTTTTTTCTTTTTCTGGGATACTTTTTTCTTTTTCTAGAATATTTTTTTCCTTTTTCTGGGATACCTTCTATAAACGTTTTATTTAATTCTTCGTCACTATACTTTTCTTCGATTTTATTCACTGGGTTAGCTACTTCCAATGGAGATGAGCCTAATGTGTCACGGTTACTCATAAATAATTCTCATAATATACTTCAATAATAATTCTCATAATAAACTTCAATAATAATTTTCAATAATATTCTCAATAATAATCCCAATAATAATTCAATTATAATCTCAACAAAAATTCAAAATATATATCCACAATCAGGGCCGTCCAAAGGTTTTTCTGGGCTGGGGCAAATTAATTTGGGGGCCCTCCAGCGACCTTAATAATAAGATATGATTAACAAAATACTCAATGAGAATAAAAAAATTCTTGCAAACGTATTTTTCCAAACCTTAACCAATCAAGCTTATATAAATGCATGTGCTGCATTACATATTTAATTTTTAATAAATTCTAAACAACGCGTCATCATATATTATACTAAAAAGTACAATTTATTCCTAAATAGTTATGTTTATTCAAGGAAAATATGAACTTGGATGTTTATTGGATTAAATAAATAGATAAGCTAAATTAAGAAAATTAAAAAAAAAAAAAAAAATTATTTTATTAGTTTATTGTTTTATATAAAATATTAAAATGTATATCAGAAAACTTTTTTTCTTGCTTTTTTTCCAGCAAAGCTGTCTACGAGTATAACATCATCGTAATCTAAAGTCTTTGCTAAATTGTGTTCAATGGAGAGAAGTATTAAATGATTAAGGCGGTTCTCTTCTATAGTTGAATGTAAATAACTTTTTATTAATTTCAGTTTACTAAAAGATCTTTCTCCCGTTGATACAAACGTGGGAATGGTAAAAAGTATTCGAAGACAAATACATATTTGAGGTAGTATATTTTGAAGTCCTTTCTTATATATTTGATTAAGAATAGAAATTGATACAATTTCGCTATCATTAAAAATAATTGTTGATACTTTGTGTATTTTGTAATAAATGCGTAGTTCCTTTTTTAATACACTAGCACACTCGTCATTAGATTATAAACTTGAAATTATTTCAGCTTGAGCTTTCAAAAATTCATCACATGGTTCTTCTGGTGGGCTGATAATTGAAGAAAATGTATTTGATATTTTCTTCATACTTGCTTGAATGCCATAAATATCAGATAAAAGCCTATCTAATGCTGTTACAAACACTTCAACTTTAAATAATAATGAATAACTTTAGTAGTTATTATAATTAAGTTATATTATAAATAATTAGTTAATTATAATAATTAATTATTATAATTATCTTTTATCTTTATCTAGATATTTTAATTTTTTTTTATCTATTATCTTTATCTAGATGAATTTGGACATATAATCTTTCATCTTTATCTAGATAAATTTTGCATTTTCTATTCCCAACACTGATTGTGTTACACACCTTTTTCTATTTATACACGGTTAGGCTATACATGGTAGCCCATAACAGCCCTCTCTATATTACTCTATGACCTAACATTGGCCCACCTAGTGAATATTTTCTGACTACGTGCTTGGCTGTACCCAGCCAATCGTTAGCATATTCTTGAGCGCGCCGTGCAACAACCGTCCCGACGGATTAATCACGTCTGTATGCGAATCCAAACGTTTGAAATGGCCGAAAACCAAGAACACCGTACACGCAATCACGGCGCATGATAATATATGCAACGCGGTTTCGTTGACTTTTACTGCGTTTTGGAACGAGTTCATTTGAAAATCGTTTCCCGCGCCGTGCGTTCTTCAACACTTCGGTTCGCTTTGAAACAAAACAATATATTATAATGTATTCAATAACAACCAACGCCTAGTCGGTAAATAGGTGGTAAACACATATATTACCACGGGCAAAACGACGACGTTACGGCATGCGGTGTGGTTCGGAATACGTTTTGATTCATTCATCGTTCGCTTTCCGAACGCGCGCACACCTGTTATCATCGATAGCGATTGTTTTATCGATAACGTGTAAATGTGTGCGAAAAAATAATAGAAACGCCTTTGGATTTCGAATCCAACAGCTACGGTGAATAATTTCTGATGGGAAAAAAGAATCGGACGCAAGAGTAAAAACAAAAAAATAAAAAGTAAATAAATAATAAAAGGGAACCGCAACGCACAATTATGATTTTAAATTAATTAATTTTCCAGGACGGGGATGACCAACCTGAGGCGTGAACTCACGACTGAATGCCGATAAGAATAACACTGTTCAACATTGTTCACAGACAACGTATAACGAGACGGCATAGTCTCTTACCTATATCACATGTGTCCGTTTCGCCCTTGCGGAGCAATAATGATTCACGCGATTAAGATTATCGATTAATCTGTTATCAATAGAGAGCACACACGGTGTACAATCCGCTCGTGTGGTTTAATCGTTAATTACGCCTTTGAGATTATCGTGTAATCTTAAAAGATAGCGTGGCGGTCGTCACCGTTGTACTAACCCGCATGCTATTTATACACACAGTATTTTATTCACATATATCACTAGTACCTGAGAACGGAACAAATACATAATATTAAATATATATTATATAACGCCATCGAAACGTACAAGAAATCAACTTCCCCCTGGTATTTTATTGCACTGTCCACTGATTATACGAATACGGTTGATATACGTATACGTATTACACGTATAAATTAGGCAATCAGATCTTATCCGTGCTGCTCAACAGTCGCCGTGCGGATAGGGATGCTAAAAATCGATGTTTAAGTTTCGATATTTTGCATCGATGTGTCACGTTTACAGATGTTTTAATTTCGATGTTTGCTTTATCTCTGATGTTCAAGGATATTAAACAAAATATTTTTAAAATTGTTCATTTGCAAACAATAAAATATATATACGTATAACTATAATTTAATATTAACTTGGTTAATAAAATAAGTAAGGATGTCTGTATCTCAATCTTAATTCATAATAATATAGTCTTATCGCTAGAAAAATAATATAATAGCCTTGTATTTCTGTAATACCACAGTATAAATGAAATCAAAATGCTCACTTCTAAAAGTAAACAAAATTCAGCCACCATATTTTTGGAGTACTAATTACTTATCACACTAACAGTGATAACATTTATTCTATAATTGTTTTGAAAACATTGACGTGCACGTGCTTCATAGATTATTGTATTGACTCAATAAATATTGTGTATTAAACCTTGTTAATTTCTAAATAAATAATTCTCGTACTTGTTGTACATCAAAAAAGTTATTTATTTATTTACAATGGGAGGAGTGAAGTGTGTTATGAAAGAATGTACAAATTTAATGAAAATTATTATTGGCATAATTCTATCACAGAATAAATTAAAATTATTTCGTTTTACAAAGTTACTAGTGGCAAACTGTCATATATTTAATGAATTTAAATGATGAATTTAAATATAAAATTCAATAATTTCAATAATTTTATGTAAATGTTATAATACAACAGCAGTTATAATTAAGTAAATTATCGGTCTATATGTTAGGTGGTCACACTGTTGGAACTCCAAAACAATGGCCGAATGATTTTTGAACTCCCTTATGTTCCCTGTGTAAAATCTTATCAGTGACCATTCTGATTTCATTTATTCTGTGGTAATACCTAATTATAGAAATTGTAATATGCATATATTACTAAAAAATAATAATACGCATATTCCTGAGTCATATAAGGAAAAACGCACAGAGAATAACTATTAAACTTTAATGGGTGCCACGCGCGAATTACAAATCACAAACAACCGCAAACAACATCATCATTCGAATAGGACAATCAAGGCCAAGGGCAACCAAGTGGCGAAAACAACACAATTAAAACAGAATCAAACAGAGTATATAAAGGCTCCGTTTCACCACCAACGGCAGACGTGTCTAGCTATCAGTACAAGCCCTTCCGAGTTTTGTCTTTGATATTGTTAGCGCGCAAATTTATAATTTGTATTTGTATCTGTATCTGTATCTGTAATTGTATTTGTATTTATTAAGTGTTTACAAGTGTTTAAATTAATTATTGAATCAATTTACCCTGATCCAACAACATCATTACGATAGGTACCTGTTTTTATTGGGTACCACGTAACAAAATAAAATAAAATATTTTACAAAAATAAATAAATAAAACCGGTTATGTAGAAAATCGGCATCAAAATTGATTTTTTTAAACAACTTGGCCAATCAATTTTGGCTTCGATATGAATGATAACATTGTTTTCAATTTTAAATAATATATAAAAAATGTTGTTATAATTTACGAATTTATTGTGATTATATTTGACTGTAAACTTTATTAATTGAATTTAAATTTAATTTTTTTACACAATGTTTTTTTTTTTAATTTATCTAATAAATAAGTATATAAATTGAGTTTATTGTGTATGTTTAAATTCTAAATGTTTATGATCAATTTAGCTTGTGAGCTATGGCAAAGAATAATCATTTTTTTCCTATAAAATGTATGTTTGCTTTTTTAAAAAAACATCGATGTTTTTCTAAATAAATCGAGTTCTTCACTTCGATGGTTTTTTAATTTATCGATATTGTCACAATCGATGTTTCGTAATAAGTAAATTGATACATCGATACATCGATGTTCACAAAAAATTTGCCATCCCTACGTACGGATCGTCGTCATCGAAGCTAGCGAAAATCATCGTCAACTTCAGAAGCATCCGAAGTATCAAGGAGCCGCCACCATTAGTCAAGTGATCCGTCGCCGTCCAAGTTTGAACGAGCCACCACCAGGAGGAGTACCCGCTCAACATCCATATCCGAAGTAATAGTTTCCTGACGTCATTTCCCTACCGGCATTATATGACAATCAACGGAACATTGCCGTGGTCCGCAGCGCTGTTTTTTCCCTACATACTGTGTACTAGAGAGTCGTTCGACGCTGCCATAGGTTCGCTATATTTTAGCATAGCATACTGTGAGTAACACGTTGGTAATTGTGTAAATCTCCTACTACGTCCTCTGACAAACAGCATTGTGAGTAGCCCAAACTATTATCTGAATGTTGTGAGCCTTTGTGAACTCGGTAACGAGTAATATTTATTGTAAATGTATATTATATGTAAATTCACGCATACTTGTGCGATTCTTATATATCTCCTTCTTATTATGTTGTGATATGAACATTTTTTATTGTACATTATTAAAATTGTAAACATTTTTATATAATAAATAAAGTTAGCAAAATTAAGAAAGCGTATATTGACATCACGTTTGGTTACAAACGTAACGATCACGATGAACGGTAATTTAACATAATTTTAATATTCATTTTGTGGTTTTGTTGCAGGGAAACATACGGTAAGCATTTAATATGTCATTGCCGAAGAAATTGTCAACAGCACACTACATAAAGGTCAGTGCCACGACGTTCTACGGTGCAAAGTACATTATTATATTTTATATAGAGACTAAGTACCGTGTATACACCGTTATTACCTACTAACCGTTGAACGCTTAACAAAATCAATGATACGTATACGCGACGATCGGTGTATTCGAAATCATCAACAAGGGACGTCTAATACGCTATAAGTCTAATACGTACACGGATTAATCACGTCGTATAATAAGAAACGATTATTTTAACGAAAAACGGCGAAGAGGCGAGCATCTTGATTTCGATTCTAATTCGATAACGGTTACATAGTACCTATCTTCGAAAAATAAATTTTTATTTTATTTTTTCGAAAATGCACATTTTACACATTTCGGAAATGTCATTGGGAATCGATTTTTTTGTTTATTTTTATTATTATTTTTTTTCGTATGTGGACACTTCAAAAACATAAATCAGTCCGTCTTTAGAGTTTATCATTTTTAGTTCAATAAATTTATAAAATCTATATTTTACCCTCATCGTAGTTCATTAATTTATCACGTTGCCCCCAATTGCACGGATACACACGATTTCGAACAGTTGTTTATTGTTACGTCACTATCATTTCACCATAACCTATTGACTGATTGGTCGAAATTATTTAATAAGTCTTCAATCCCAGCAGAAGGTGTGGATGCCGTGTAGCCTGAATGTGCATCGCAAACAAGTAGCAGTGTATTGAGTTCATTAATGTCGAACGTCAATTCACATAAACCAGAGTTGTTCGGCATTGCGGATAGTACAGTGCAATGGTAAAATGTTTCCAAGCGTTTCGCGCACAATCAATTATTTGACGAGCTTACTATAAACCCTTGACAATAAAACTCTTTAACCGGAGTCGACATTCTTTGCGACTCTGAGCTTGTTAATAATCTTGAAATAAATAACTGTATTGGAAATTGTGGAAATCCTTTTTCAAGAATAATTCTAGTCGGTCTATCGTAGCGCAGCTAAAAGGGTTAATCACATATCTTGCGCATTTCATAACATATACGGCTGATTATGTTGTAGGTATGTACCGAATGGCTAATTAAATCAGTAGCCTAATAGAAAATTATGATCACCACGGATCCGAGTACAATACATGTAGTGTAGTGAAATATAGAAAATAATTCTGACGAACGTGAAACAATATTCTTTTGTAATCAGAGAAATAAACATTTACTACCTGTATACACTGAGTACAATAAAAAATTAGCGTACAAAAAAATTTGCAGGGTTTGACGGCTTGATTAAAGCGCGTCCAATTATACTATTTTAAGTTGATTGATTTTTATTTTTTCTATTTTTGTTTATTTTTGTTTATATTTGTTTTATATTTTTATTTGTTATCAAACAATGTTTAAAAGAAAAATACTTAAGAAAGAGTACTCACGTTTTGCACGAACACAAGGACACACGGATACTTAATTGGAAAAAAATTATGAGTTGCAAAAATCAGCCTGTAACATAACCTATCCGTTGCGAAATTCAAATATATTAACGATTGACTACTAATCATACAAATCGTATACTATTGAGTTGATTAAAATATTTACTAACATATTATGTTACACCAGTGGTGTATTCGTCATTTTTTCTAGGGTATACGCTCAGCACATAAGCGTTTATTGGTGGGAGGAGGGGGGGGGGTTTCGATGATGGGCTGACCGTGGCTAAACGCCCGTACATCATAACATTGGGTAAATTGTTACGCCGCTGCAGACACCGTACTCCCTGAACGCCACGTGCGTGCGTGTATCACAACAATAACATAGGCACTCCCCGTTAGAACGCGAACTGGTGTACGTTTCCACAGTACGTATATGTTTTCCTAGATGGATTTTCAGTTACTCGTTACGGATGTGAATGAATATATTTATATCGTCATGGTGATGTGATTATTATTTTTTTTCGTTTTTTTTTTAAAAAAACAAAAACGCACACGAGTTTCATTATATACACCGATTTGATCGTTAAGTATCTAACGAAAATGTCAATTTTGTATTTATGTGTGGCATGTAAAAGTCTATCACATAATTTTTTTTGCCCCATCGGTTAAGGGGTGCGCGCGTGGAAAAGAAAATCACTATTTTTCCAATTTGTGTACATTTTTACGACCACGTAATCGTTGTTAGCCGGTCTGAAGATGACATTCTCGATTGTCACAAGAATATTATATAATGTATATATATAAATATGTGTGTATTTTTTTCTTCCGATTTTGACGTACTATTATGGAATTCTTTAAAGGCAATGGTTTCCAGGAGTAATGTTAGTATTTGTGGCAAATTGCACAGAAAAAAAATTATATATATTGTATATGTTTGCGTGAGTACAGATTTCTCCTATCCGTCGTATTGTTTATTTTATGTCCGGCGCACCTGAATGTTTTTCACAGTGGGGAATAAAACTAAAATTGAGTTTTTGCGATAGAGACATATTTTGTTGACAATTCGTTCGGTGTGCTTGCAACTATATTATATTGACACCATGCGTCAAACAGGTGTGGAAATATTTGAAATATTTTGGAATACTAACTGCGGATGGAAGTGAATTATGAAAAATAATTAATGATTCAGCATTCATAAATTAATAATTTTTTTCAGGTGACTGTGTAATAATAATAAAAATAAATTGGCAAAAGTCAGAGTTATTATGTTTAAAATAAAGTATTTTAATCAAACTGTTTTATACAATTTATTTGAAGCATCATTAGCATTATTTAAAACGCTTAAAACTTATGTTAAAAACATGTTTTTATGTTTTTTTATTTAAGTGTTATAAACTCATTTTTAAATATTTTAGAGTTAATGTTAAATCAAGTATATATTATACATATAGAGACTTAGGAATTAGGATATAGTAAATACTAAAAAAATAATAAATTTTAAACATTTTAAGATATGAGAAGGTGAGCTAGCGGAGCTATGGATAAGAAGATGCATCTCCGGGGTACATTTTTAGATGGTGTAATTTTTGTAGTATTTAATCTATTATGGACTAATTTAATATTCATAAATATTTTGATGATAATGTATTTAGAACTCTATAAGTATGTTTGTATGCTAATTATAAGAAAAATATAACAGGAAAGGATATTTGATTCTTGTTCCATAATAGGGTATAATTTTAAAAAAAATTTCCGGGCGTAAAAATTCCTATTTCCTCCTCTGATTACGAATTATTTCTAATTAATCATACATACAACAAACGAGACACAAGTAACTAACTGCTACTAGTTATAAATCAATTTAAATAAATGATAAAGTGATAGACGAAGATCATAGTTTTTGACTGTGTAACCGCGACGCCATGTCAGGTATAGGTATTGCAAAACATATTGATACACTTTGGTATACTGTATTACCAAAGTTTAGATTATTAATTTAATCTAATCTGTAGTATTACCGTAGACTGTATAGAATATTCGATTATTATGTAATATTATCCATTATTTTGTGTTAGACAACTAGTAGAGAAGTATAGGGAAAATAATAAAATACTATGCATGGTGTATATAAATTTAGAAAATGTGTATAGCATAGTACCAAGAAAAGTTTTAAAGTGAGCATTAATAAGAAAAGAGATGCCAAAAATGTATATAAATTTGATTTAGAATGTGTATGAAGGCTCGAGGACTAGTGTAAATAGTTTGTATAGAGTAACAGAAGAATTTAGTCTTGGAGTAGGTTTGCATTGAGGGTCGGCTCTAAGACTTTATTTATTCTCTGTGATAGTGAATGAAGTCACAAAAGAGATAAAGGACGAGATTCCATAGTGTATGATGTTTTTTGTTGATATATTTTTGGTAGGAGGAAATATGGAAGAAGCTAATAGTAGGTTGATAAGTGGAGGTTAGCTTTTGAAGGAAAGAGATTGATAATTGTAAACATAAAACAGAGTAAAAAATAAACAAAAAAACATAAAACAGAGTAAAAAATAAACAAAAAAACATAAAACAGCACGTTAACATTTTTTTTACATATATAACGTACGTTCTATGCACTCAATCGAGTACTACTCATAGTACGTCAATTAAAGTGTATTATCACTCCTAAGAATATTGTTTCAGT
Organism: Sipha flava; assembly: GCF_003268045.1. Classification (NCBI taxonomy): domain Eukaryota; kingdom Metazoa; phylum Arthropoda; class Insecta; order Hemiptera; family Aphididae; genus Sipha; species Sipha flava. The sequence goes on from NW_020271747.1 coordinate 267,584, forward strand.
TAATTTTAATTGGAAGTTGACGAAATTCATTAGCTAACCATATTGTTAAGCCAACATACTAAATGTATGAATATAGAGAGGAACTTACTGTAAGACTTGGATGTCATAAAATAACGTTGTGTTAATAATGATACGATGAAATTAGTTCGATATTTTTAATCCTTTTAAGAGCTTTGTATTTACACATATATTTAAGACAAGATTTATTTGAACTGTATGAACAACATTGTATGATTTTATTCATCAATAATAATTACGACATTCGTTAGAAATGTGTTAAAAAATTGTAAATTTAATATTCATGAAATGTGTTCAATAATAACTTTTTATTTTATACTTAATTAGATAGACGATTTCCGAGTAACCCAAAACATTTTAACGACGGCAAAAAAGAGTTGATAGCCACGAATTTCTTCGATAACGATGGGAAAATTATGGAAAACACTTGGTGGTGTGAAGTAGGAGATGGATCGAAAGTGCGCAGTCAATCTGCAGATTTCTCCTCTGGTTGCAGTGGCTTACAATTATACAGAACATTTTATTTTAATTTTTCAATAAGACTTACACTTTATATAAATCATTTAAATCTTTTAAATGTTTACATAATGTATGTATGAATAGGAACGTATTGAGTAGAATCGTACTCAAGTTATTTGATTTTATTTTCGTCACAACACGTAATAATTTCAACTCCAATTACAAAATTCAAAACTAGTTGTCCCTCATTCAATTTTAGTTTACTCGAATAATGTTCTTATGGATGTGTTTCAATGTTGACAATTAATAATAATTTGTGTAGATTTGTTCGAATAAACGAATATCGTAGTATTATATATACCTAGTACTTTACCGGGTACATTGTAAATTTGTATATTAACGAATTGAACACTAACAATGGCATTAGGGTATTTTCCGAATTAATAATTATTATAATATGGTACAAGATAAATCGAATTATTACTGACAAAACCACCCTGCTCTTTATCGGTAAGCGCATTAGGGGAATCCTTATTTTTGAACTATTGAATTTTTAATTCAGCACCCCTTCACTTTGTTTGCAGTACCGTAAGAAAATAAATCTGGTTGCATTTGTTCATTATTATTACTTGCTCCCGTTCCCGTGTCATAAGATTATAAGAGAGTCGAACATTTTTCAACAATTTTTATGTATATTTAATTTAATTTAAAAAAATTTAGCACATATTATAAAAACGAATGGAACCATTATTCCAGGGCTTAATGTTATTAATAAAACGTGAAATTACCATGGTAATGCGACTTATACGCTATTACGTAAACCAGTAAACACGGTCCAAATGGTGGTCCGGTCACTGAACCAACGATAAATGCAAGTTCGGTATTGTGCATTATTATTTTCATCCGTCGTATACACATAATATACTGTGTAATATAATATATCATAATTCTACGATCAGAGTTTTTATGTACTTTATAATAAATGTTCATCGAGCGTATAAAAATATTTCCAAAGAAGTTTATCTATAAACGATTTTTATTTTTGTAAATTTTTTCAATGAGCGATTTTCAGATCTTCCACATTTTCCGTGCTGCTAATCTAATGCTTTTAATGTATACCCGACCTTTATTCGGTCTCATCAAACAATCTTTTGAGTACGAATTAGATTTTTCTGATGTAATAATAATAAAAAAAAAGGTACAATCTCAAGCGCACCGTGAAAGTAAACAAAAAAGAAACAATTTCATTCAATATTCACCGTGGATATAATAATAATTTTATATTTACGTGAAAAGTCGTATTGTAACCTAATCTAAGATCAATTTTTACTTAAAATATATATAGACATACTATTTAGTTTTAAATTGCAAGTGATTTTTGTAAGCCATCCTCAGTGAAGTTATCGCTTTGGATGAATACGGTTTCAAAATAATACGTTGTGTATTGATCGATGTATTGACATTAATAATTATTGTACTCGATCAATGTTAACGGTAAGAAATGAGAATATTATGATCATATGTTTTTGCGAATAATTCATCGCAAATGTGATATACACGAATTTCATCATCGGTATTACGACATTGAAATATGTTTTAATGTCAGCACCATTAATAAATTGAATTAAACAAAATGTGTTTGTAAAATTTTATTAAGACAAAGTATAATAATAGCGTGACGTTTCATACATTTTTTTGTATTTTTTAAAACTATTATTAAGAAAAAAACACATTATTCACAACGTTGATATGGATTTTTGTTGTTTTTAGCCCGTGCGTAATACATTATTTTGTTTCCCAAATGCTTTTGTTCGTTTTTATTGCGGACGGACGGCAATGCCACGACGCGGTGCGTGTAGATTCCATCCATCAAATAAACATGATGTGAGCGTATATGTTGAATGTATTTTAAGTTCGTTTTCCTTGGTAATAGGTGCATATATATTGCACCACATATTATGGTACACAACGAGCCGAACGGGTAAATAATAAAAACGTTGTTTTTTCCGCTCGGATATTAGGTAATATATATTAAACCGTCGGTAACTGTGTTAGGAAGATTTATTGCATTGGAAACTTATACCGACTGACTAATGATCGCGCACAACAGTGCGATGTATTTTAAGTATTCACTGCAATTTTTTGGTTCGTTGACTGGAAGTCAATTCTCTCAAATCAAAATTAAAATTGATTTTACGTTATCGGTATAAGGTCGTAAATTTGACATACAATTATTATATAATAGTTACAATGTATTATTACATTGTATGGAATCCATCTCATGGGCCTAAAAACGTGTACCGTAGCTCTAGCAAGATACTTAAGAACCACGGGGTAGTTCTAGGGTAGCTAAACGTCCACTTATTCTGAGTTGTCTGAACCCGCGACGGAAAAACTCGACCGGTTAGTACAAGCACGCTATTTGACGTAATCTAGTTATTTCATCGACGAGATGTGAAGTCACCTTGACCGTGAAATTCCCCTCTGGATTTCGGACAAATAGCAAACGGGTTCCGGTCGCCTGTTCGACGGTCACGTGTTCGAAAGTCATGTGTTTGAAAATGTGTGCTCGAAAGTCCATATCTTCGAAAAACCGTATCTCCCAAAAGCCACGTGTATTATTGTTGTTGAGAACTAAGTACGGGCATGTTTTAGAAACATTAAATATTGTAAATATTAATATATATATATTAATATTATATAAATATAATAAAAATGTTATAGAAATATTAAATAGTATTCATGGTGGTGTATTTCTAAGCATTTATAATTATTTATACATTAAAAATAAAAACGGTATTTGAAAAACAGATGATATACATATTTTTATTGGACTTGTGTAAAATAATGTGGTGCAAGAATTCGGACTTAATGTGAAAACAATATACATCATATATATATATATATATATATATATATATATATATTAAAGATATATTGGTGGTGTATATTTGGAGCCACAAACAGCAAATATGATTGACCTACCATTATCCGTATATGTAACGTTATCACGTAATGCAATTTTAGTAAAAAAAAAAATGACATTTTATTCTTTACAACCAATGAAAATTTTCCATTATTAAAAGAATTGAACTGTTGGATAGCAGTTTGAACTTTTAAAGTATGGCCAAATATTTTTTACCAATTATATGTTTCATGGTTTAATTAAGCGAGGAAATGACACATGACATTTTTTTTCCACTTGCATACGCTTTAATGATTTCAAAAACAGAAGAACTTTACGTAAAAATATTTAAACTTTTAATTGAATTCTGCAATGATGATAATAAAAAAAATTATGACAATCCAGATTTAGAAATCGTCACTGATATGTTTCCTCTTGCAACACATTCGGCATGTTTTTTTTTCCATTTATCACACAGCATTTTGAAAAAACTTCATAGTCTTGGTTTCTCTTCAAGGTATTCTAATAATCCAAAATTTAATATATTATCTAAGCAAATACTTGCTTTGTAATTTTTACCAGTTAATATGGTTAATAGTAATTAATATTTTGTAATTTACATTAAAAACAAGTATTGCTTAAGATTGGGTAGATACTATTGAAACCTTTAATTAGAACTGAAAAAGAACAATAATTATCACAATATTTGAGAAAACTTATGTTTTGGAAAAAATCTGGTGTTCGTATGAGAGAAAAACCATTAAAACAAACTATGTGTAATTCACCAATATTGTCTCCAAAAATTCTCAGTAGTTGACCGTTTGAATTTTGGAATAAGAACATCAAACATTGCAAAATAATGGTACAGGAAATTTAATAGGCTAGTTTCTCTTAATCCAGGTAAGATAAAATTGTTAATAGCTTAGAAATAGATTAATAAAATTATGATTATTCTTTAAATTATGCTTCGGGTATGCTTAACTTCGTTAAGTTAATAAAAAATGTGCAAAATGAAACAGAATCAGCAGTCAAACAGCTTATACAAACAAAGAAGGACTTCAAAAGGAGTAAAAAAGAACGTCGATGTACAAAATATACATCTGAAATGTATTCAACAAAGAATTTAAAATGACGATAATTTAGACAAGTTAGAATTTTTAAAAGGAATTGCACATTATTTAACTTGATAAATATTTTTATTTTATTTTTTTTATATACATTTATAAAATAATACATTTTAATTATACTGGTACCTATATTAGTAATACAATCTAATTTATTATTTTCAATATTATGTGGGTTTAATTTATTATTTTTTAATGCATATTAATGTTATTTTAGGTTATGTTATTTTACAATTATTTATAAGAGTATGACAATTGAAACATATTCATTAGAACAAAGAACCGTAAAACACATGACTTTTCGAACACGTGACCACTCAAAGACATGAACTCCCGAACACACATTCTTGAACACATGACTTTCTGACAGTTGACATCCACCCATAGCATTGGTGTTTAATGGAATTACTTTCACATTTGTAAATCAAAAATTTCAAATTCATGACTGTTGTATATAAATTCCAGAAAATGTGTACATAATTAATAATCATTTAAATTTTGGAATTTGTAAATTTTTGGTAAACCAAGAAAAATAAGAAATAAAATCAAGAGAGGTGGCAAAAAATGGACGTAGGGGGTCGTGTCTGATTCTGTATGAATGGTAAACAATTGTACATCCAACGGACGCGTAAAGTCGCCGCGGGTGATCTCGTTCTGAGAATAGATGATTGTCCGTGGAAAAATATATTGTCATCTAACAACAAGGCTGACGCTTTTAAAGTGCCATAAAATTTTTAAAACAGTCATAAAAATAGACGACAACATTAGGGACGTACACTGTTTGGGTGAATTGATCCAAAATATAGTCTGTTTGGGCGAATAAATATATATCATTTGGGCGAATAGATATATACTGTTTGGGCGAGGATTATTTAACTAAAAATACCGTTTGAATAGTATAAAAATGCGTATAATATACTCTCAACAAATAATTAAACAAAATTATATAAAATATAAATAATTAACAATAAGTTATATTTAAAATAAAATATTGATAATATTATTATATATATTATATAGCTATATAAGTAGTTAGTAATCTACAGTCAAAAAATTATAAATACAATTACATATAATATAATTAGTATATTTTAAAGTAATCTATTAATCAATATTGGCTTTGTATGAAAATGCTCATAATATACATTCAACAAAAATTAATTGAAAGAAATCATATAAAATACAAATAATTAATAATAAATTCTGTTTAAAAAAAATATTGATATGGATATTAATAATATTATTATTTATAAGTAGGAAATAATCTACAGTCAAAAAATTAAAATAATAAAATAAAATTACAGATAATATAATTATTAGTAGTTTTTATAGCAATATATTGGCCTAATATTTTAAACCTAAACATTTTATGTATTCTAATTGGTTAATATCCCCTCTTCTATATTAATTCCATGTTTCTTATATAAACTCTATTTTTTATTAGCAATTATATCATCCGTATCTGTCATCAAATTTTTACCTCGCACATGTAAAAATAATTTCACTCGCTCAAACGGACTATTTTTTTTTTGGTCAAAATTATTACCTTTGCCCAAACGACCACCGCCCAACATAGACCTTTAGTCAACAATGATTTGTGAAATAGAAAAAAGAGAGTGAAAAAAAAAGAATAAGAATACCGTTTTTTCTGTTTTATGTTTTACGATTTCCACACGTGCGTTCCTCACACGACGGTAGAAAAAATTACAGTTGTGGTACAGCGTAATTTAAGTGATGAAACTACAGGCGCAAACAGCTTGAATCTTCCGACGAAACCAAAATCCCTTCCGGAACATAAACACTAATAACACAAACGGAAAGAGGAATAATTTATTTTGTAAAAAACCCTGTGGTATTTGACGGCATACGGTTGCGTGGCGTGTTTCAAGACGATTTGGGATTTAAACGAAAATTATTGAACGATTGAATCCCCGTTTTCTAGGTTAAAGGCGTAAGGATTGAATTTAAGTAACGCGCGATGAATTTTATTTCAATACACGCGTAGATGTACGCATCACGTCATTCGTCAGTAAAAATTGCTTAAGTTTATTTTTTTTTTTACTATACCATAGTCCATAGTATTTTGTTGTCTGTTGCATCTCCATGCGAGCTTATCGGCCAAGAGTTGCATCCCGCGCGGAAACGTTCAAATCAATCTCTTCAGCTCGTGGTGCGACCATTGCCGAGCGAAATATAATAATAATATCGCGTTCGAACGGGGTTATCAAAATAATTTCGGGAAAAAAGGTCAAATCGTATTAAAATATTGAAAAACAAATGTCTTTGATATCGGTTTACAAGAGAAAAAAGGACGACGAGAAGGTAGACGAAAAACTCCCAAAGTAAATAATCAAGCAGCGATTCTGTGTTGCAGCATCTGTTTCGAATAAGGAGACGGTTCTACGTCATTACACTTGGCGAATGGAGATCAAAGAGTCCCATAACCGCACAATCATAGCAACCCATGCCCGAGCCCACTGCAGCCGGAACCATAAACGCGGGTTGCGGGGAAGGTTTTTTCGTAAATACTTCCCAGTGCAAATTCGTTGTTGATCTTTTTGCCTTTCGAGGCACCTCGTCGTATTCCGATTACCGTTCGAACTATTACTACTGCCGAAGCTACTTGTACTATATTGTAATTTGTGGCGTAAATTTATCTTTGTGTATACTGCAACAGTTGTAGATAATTTGATTTCAATGAAACGAAAATAGAATCTATTTAGTTATTTATTAAGAGAGGTTTTTTTTTATATATATTTATAATATGGGTGAAAGTTTATAGCGAAGAATTATTGTTGCATTTTTCCGATTTGAATTTGTTAATTAACTAAGTGCTGTTGGACATTATGTGGATACATCGTTGAAATATTTTACTTAGAAATAACACGAACAATAGTAAAACTCTTCATAAGATACTTTTTTGACAGTGGTTATCTCTTAAATACAGCTTAAACATAAATTAGTGTAAAAATTAAAGCCTTGATATAATGTATCAAATATGGACATAAAATAAGATAATAATGACACGAGATAGACCACAACACTTTATTCATCATACTCGTCATTATTTTACACCTCATATATCTTTATTTTACGTCGGTTAGTTTATAGTATTACAATAAATAATTTGAAAACGATATACATTTCTTTGGTAGTCATATTTACAATATTGTAATATACATTTCAATAACAGTATTAAATTTTAAAACGTGTGCAATATGTATATTTATTTTCATCAGGATAATGAAGCGCCAACCGATTCTTTTTAAATTGTCAGTGCTATTATTTTCAGAAGAATCCTTATCAATCGTTAAGCACTCATTTATTTGGACATATAAAACAATAACAAAATACCTAAACACTAGTAAATTGACTCTAATGGGAAATTTTATTTTTTACATTTTCCTCCATCCAAAAATAAAGTTAAAATTGATTAATTTAATTGAAATAATGGTGATAGATGTGTGTTAACTCAAATTATAAATTTAGGTAATTACATTGCAGTACCAACATAAAATAAAATAATTGAACAGTCTACTTTCTGAAAATATTGTTTTGAAGAAGAATTATTTAAAATAATTTAAATACGTATTTGAGTAGGTATTCAAACATGATTTGAATATAAATAAATACTTTTATTCAATAATTTTAAATAACTTTTATAAAACTCTTTATATTTACTTTTCATAGAAGTTCCACTTCTCAAATAATTTACATTATTATTCGTTTGAAAAAAAAAAAAATGAATAAATATTGAATTAATTGTAAAATATTATGCTGTTTCAGAGTAACATAATCAATTATCCATATAATTATATCGAAAAAGTGACTATAAAATTAACGAAAATTATTCTCTTATTAATCGAACTATTCATAAATTAGACTTTTATGTTTCTGTTATTACACATATGTGACTGTAATAATTTTCATGAAGTTTGTTTATTAAAATTGTCAATACGCTTCAAGTGGAATTTCATTATTTAACAATGAAAACGCACAATTTTAACAAATTAACAAATTAAATTGCACAATTTTATTAAAAATTTCTTATTAATCACGCCAATACGAGTGCGTCGTTAAAGTGTACGACTTGGGCTTAAAAAAAGACGGTTGAGGTGATTTCCAGCCCTATCAAAATGTTTTCCCAATGGATAAGAAACTCTATCACGAATGGATTCATCAAATATTTTCATTTAGGACATACTCGTATTATAGACTTGCACGTGCCTCAACAAATTTCATGTCCACGATACGTCTATGTTATGGCGCACGCAGTGTTTTCCTTCTTTGTATGAACTATATGCTTATGCATGTGTACAGTGGATGCCGAGTGTGCCCATGCACTCCAGAAATTTCGTAAATAGGACCCTACAATTTAAGTCCAAGAGTAAGGGGCCCGTATTTTAACTGATTTTGCTCAAATTAAATGTAATTTATTCTAAAATATTTGGTAAAAAATATCATGTTTCATAATAGGAAAAATAAGACTACATTTTCTACATTTTCATACAGAAACTTATTATAATAAAATAACATCTACAATTGACTATAAAAGTATAAATCATAAATAATTGAAGCTATCTAAAAAATATACGAGAGTCAAGGAAAATATAGTAATTTAATCGGGACTTTTATACCACAGTATTAAGCATACAATTAAAGTTGTGTTTATTTAATTATTTATATATTGTAATTTACTAAATATACCTACACGTTTTGTTAAAACAAGGGCCAAATGTATTGTAGCTACCCCTTTGAGGTACCAAATAAATTTTGTTTTCACATTTTCTATTTTCCTTTGGTCCATTGAATGTTGGAATATAGGAGGGTCAATTGGTCAATTTAAAACAGGTTTCTTCCATTGCCATGTCTGCCTGGTTTTCTGGTTTTCTGCCTTTAAATTAAAAATATCACATCCTAAACATGATTACTGTTTCATCTCCACTATCTCTTGAAATTCCATCCTTAGCCTCCCGTCGCATTGAAGCTGACAATCATTTCATTAATTCCCTTCTCGATGGTTTTCTGGATTGCCCTGATTCGTTTTCTTCTATTTCCTTTTGGGTTCTGTCATATTTTTTTAGACATCTATTCCTTCTTCACTTACCAGACCATCACATTTCTCACGGATATAATCATCTCCTACATAGAATGCTATTTCTCCCAATACAACTTAGTCTCTGTCACTTTTTAAATGCTTGTTACAATTATCTACGTTTTCTCATTTTTATCTTTATCTTTAGTTTTTCAGTTCTTTTTACGGCCATTATACTTTTATTTCTAGTTTTAAGTACAGATCTTAATATTTAAATAAACGACAGATGACGTAAATTAATAAAATAAGGAAATATAATATGACAATAATATTCACGTTTCACGATTGTTTCGTATGTTGTCGTTTGGCAAAACATTTTTAATAATTTAGATATGCACGCCTGACCGACGGGTAAACATTTCAAGTATAATAATAAAACAATATACACCGCAGACAGGTTATCAAAATTGAGTGTTGAGCATACCGTTCACTCCTGAATCGAATGTAACACCGTGTGGGTCACACGTCGTATTCGACGTGTTGTAATCGTTTACTGAAAAACGACCTTATTTTATGTTTTCGAAAAGCGACCTAACTATAATATCTTGTAGTCCCGCGTTCGTTTTCCCCGGCTATTCAAATTCGAAATTTTAAATCTCTTATCATATCAAACGTTTGAGACCACGAACATGGTCTTATTCCTAAATCAAACCGTCCCTTTATCGAAAATTCCTGCAAATTATAACTTTTGCATTCCGGGCGCGCAAATCATCCGTGTATTGTTTGTGCGTTGTTCGCACACAAAGTTCTGTCGTTTTTGCACACACATATTTGGGCTTTGTTCCCAGATCGAATCAGTGGATCGTGGAAACGAAAATCTCTGGATATCGTCCGTTTGATGATTGTGCACGCATTTCCGTCATTTTGCACGTACACCGTTAGGTCTCATTTACAACCAAATCCTGCAAATTTGATTCAGACAGTAAGCCCACGGATTCATGTGCACGAACTATGCACAAACAAATGATGATAATTACAAAACGTTCAGTTCGACGGGCACCGTGCAGCAGATTTTTAACGTCAATTAACTAGACGACTCGTTTGTCAATCACGAAATAAATAAATAAATAAATAAACAAAATTATCACCGTGTTCATGATCTTAGTTTCATAGTAATAATTCCATTTGGATTTTATTTACTTCCTCTAAGTATTATTGATCTGCGTCGTTAGGATCACGGCGTACCTCATAGACCGGATTTAATTGATATTGCAACTTTTTATTGATACCCAGTAAATCAAATCTGATCAAATATGTATACGAATCGAATTAATTACATTCTTCCTATTTAATTTTCAACAATTTTGCAATTTTTGCAATTATTGCAATTTTTGTATACTTCACCTGATAAAATATACAAATTATTACATGTAGTTAAATGTAGTTTAAAAATTATATTTATCTGAGTTATCCACAAAACTCACAAGTTTAGAAGAATCAAATAGTCAATTACTTAATAGCTTAAACATATTTAGTGAAATCGAAAACATTTCTTGAAATATTCTCGGTCCCAATGGAAAAACTATAAAATGATAAATTAAAATATGTCTTAGAAAAAAATTAAGGATATATAACTTAATTTGAGATTATGACAAGAAATCAAAATGTTTATTTTTATATAACATCAAATTTTTTAAATTATTTTAAATATGCATCAATAACAAGTGTCGACGATGAACGTACTTTTTCATTACATAAATATATTTTAAGTAACAGACGATACAATTTTCAAGAACACAATTTAGAGATGTATATAATTATAAATTTTAATACAGAAAAATGATATGTTTTGAAAATATTATATTAATGTCCATAATATTATTTAAGTGAGTAATATATATATATAATATATAATGATTATATATTTGATATGATTTTACTATGTAATTTTAATGTATATTTCATTGCAATTTTAACATATTTATACTACAATTTCGATACATTTTCATTGCGATTTCGGCATATATATAGTGCAATATTAAAATATATTTTATGCAATTACATCCGGTCTTTACTCATAATGCAAAACATTCGGAAACGACGTACGGTCGGGTGCAGCACACATGTGTTCGCGCGTCATTTCCGTCGGCGCGTACAAAAAGGAAAAGTAACGTTATACATTCGAGTTTCGATGTCCGCACAACATGAACACACAATCGTCAACAGCGTTATAATAGTGGACATTTTTTTTTATTTGTCTTTAGTTTTTTGGTTTTTTTTTAATTTTCAATTTTTTTTAACCAGCGGCGACAGCGGTTTGGCGCAAAAACGATCGTTTGGTCCGCCGACGTCGCCGTCCGGCACGTAGCCATAGGTCGTAGTCACACGGACGAGCTGCACGGCTCGCGCCACGCACATCAAACGCTCTCACCGCCGACCCGCACGGGGCGGACTTTGGTTGTCAAATGGGTCTCGGTTGACAGCTCTATTATTATTATTATCATAAACAGTTGGCGACCGCAGCGGCAGCGACACACGACCAAAGGATTGACACACGTGCTATCACACGCACACGAAAATTAAATATACGTCTACGTACGTGTGACCGAAGTGATGGCGATACGCATATAACACTGCTCGTGTACGTCTAAATTTGTATATCGTATCGGATATTTTAGCTGTATGTCTCCGTGAATAACTTTTTTCCTCTCGGTAACGACATTTTTTAAATACATTACACTATATATGATAAATAATACGATAATTTTTCATTTTATGTACCGCGTAGTACCGACAGGACCACGTGTTTATGATTTTTTTATAATCAAACGCATAATGTGAATGTAGGCTTATCGATACCAACAATTGAAAATTAATTTAAATGAAAATGAAAATTAATTAATTAATTGAAACTTTAATTGAAAATGTCAAAAACCCATATAACTGCATAACGTATGATTGATAAAGTTTTATAATTTTGATACAACATTAGTTTTGAGAAAATCAAACTTGGCTTTTAAATTTAAGTTTAACGTTACAGCACAATTGATATCTAATTTTTTAAAAGTAAAATGAGTGGAAACGAATATCAGTAAATTCATATTATTTATCGAACCATCGGTTGGTAAATATTATTATAAACACGTAGTCGATGATGATATTTTATATGCATATAGGTAATTATTGTGCTTGCATTAAATACATGTTAGTGTGTGAATTAGATTAGTATATGCTTACGAATGTGCGAAAAAGTTTGTCCAGAAATCCATTATTCTCACCGAGATATTAAGATTTTAAAAAAAGAGTTCTAATATAATAATTGCAGTTCCAACAAAAAAAAAAAAAAAAGAAAATACTTTTAGAATTAAATTTAGTTAAGAAAATGTAAGTGTATGTATTGATGAATATATGTATTGTTTCTTATTGGAAATCTGATAGTATTAATAAATATTGTTTTAAATAAAACCAAGATTGGTTCAGTTTTTATTAACTGTATAATTAATGTATAACTTAATAAATATTTATTATTATTTAATGCCTAGTAGGCAAAATTTAATACTAAAATAGCGATCAGATAGCTCATAGTTAGCAAAGTTATTAGATAATATTTTGATCGTTGGTCAATTTTTTGTTCATGGAAACTTTGTTGGTTCTTATCTGACCATAATTTCATCCCATGTTTCATATGTTGGGTATTTTGTGTTTTAAAATAAATTTAAAAAAAAGTTTTCTTAATGTCTTATTGAGAAGTCGAGTATATGATTTTTAAATTCCTTAAATATTCCTACTATGTTTCTTACTGAGAAAACAACCGAAATATTGTAATAATATTATACTGTTCCTCGGGAAAAATTATTTTTTATATCCGTATTGTTATGAACTCAAATATATTGACTTTTCCTTAGAATACTAACACAAAATTAATCATGCATATATTCATGTAAAAAATTGTTCAGTATTTTTTTTCTTCATAAATCTGAGTTCTCCTCTGTGTGTGTGTGTGTATGTGGGCGCACGCACGTATGTTTTCGAGTCTTGGCTACCGAGAAAAGAGTAATAATATATTATTTAAAATGTCTTCCGACCCTAGTTAATTTTCCTATAGTCATGGCTCGTTGCAAGCTATAACGCCCGAATGATTGAGACGTCAAACCCGGATAATTAGCTGGTTTTCGTCACCGTAGCCGCTATCCGGCTTTTGCCACAAGTATAAGTAAAAAATAAGACCTTAGATCTGGTTCTTTGTTTCCGTTTTAAATGTTCACTTTTTTCTCATTCCGCATCATTTCTCTCCCTCACTACACACGTCATACCACGAAAAGTTCGTTATTATTATACTATTAAACCACATACCTAGATCTATCGAATATACTATTTATGTGTGTGTACATGTGTGCCCGTTTTTTATGCACTGAGTTTTCATCAGTCTTCGACAAAAATAGTTTTTCGTCGTTTGACACAGTTGCAGCTAAGTATATTAACTTTAGTTTCCGTGAATATTTTATTTTTTAAATATTTTTACCAATTGTTTAATGAGAATTTTTCCGATAATACAAGTTTCGGAATATATTGGATGTTTAAAGCCGATTAAAATTTTCGCTGCATTCGTGTACCAAACAAATTAATTATAAAGTAATTAGCTGAAATACATTCAATAGTATAACTCAACTACTGTATTGGTTATTTATAATATATCAAAAGGGTTGATCTGATATGAGAAAAAAAACATTTACCAAGCTTACGGTAAAATACTTATGATTTTAAATAATTTCGAACAATTACAATATTTCAACTTATTATTCATTTATAAACATTTCATTGTTAGTTTTATGTTTTCGATTTAAAATAATATAATTACATTTTGTTTGTGGTTGATTGAAAAAAAATAATTAAAATTTTCATTTTTTACTTAGATCATGTTCTTTTTTTACTATTAATATTGTTATTTTTTACGATAAGATTTAATTTAAAATAATCTCTTTAATAGGATCTTCAAAAATATATGTATATTTTAAGTATTAGGGACAAAATTAAGAATTAAAATCCTTAGGAAATTTGAGTTTTTTTTAATCAAATCTACTGTATAAGTTTCATAATCTCAATTCCGATTAAAGATATTAACATATAAAAACGTTACATTTAAATCTCTACTACTAACTATTTTCAGAATTATTCAAAATTAGATTAAACACGTTAAGCACTAAGAGTTTCTATGGAACGGGAGATGCTCAAGTACACTTATTTTCTTACACAAATACTGACTGAGGATTAATTTTTATAAGACTCACCCGCTCTGAAAACAAATCCTGGTTGAGTCATTGATATTTACGTATATTTTCCAAAATTAAATTATTTAGATCCAATATCGAGTTAAAATTAAAGTTGCAAAGTAATATTTAATCTTATTTGAGTACCGTGAAAAAAAAATGATTACTATAAAAAGGTACAACATTGAGAAGAAAGAAAGCATACCCGATAAACGTAACGTACTAAAATACTTATTATAGAGAAACCAAATACGTCTGAGTTGACTCTTTTGAGAAAAACAAAATTGAAAAAATTATTTCCACGAAATTTCTAATCGATTGGATGTAAATAAATAAAAAATTACTTGTTTCTGTTTAAAGCCAATATAGACTACTTAGTTCTGCTCGAAATCTAATTACACAATATAAATTCATAAAAAACAATTGGAATTTGTTTAGCATCGAATATATATATATATATTTTCGTTACAAAAAAAAATTAATTTTAAAGTGTCAATACTTATTTGTAAGTTTAATAAAATGCACACATTTCAAACAGTTTCTGCGATGAAGTTTCTAAAATAACTGTAAAATGAATGACTCTCATTATATTTATATTTATATTCTAGCATATAATTGTAATTATTTTAAGATTATAGAGTAAACTTAAATTTTCGTACATTTTAAAATTATTGGTAGCAATGACATTATATTCTGTTTTCACGTGATAAATTGTATGATTAATATCAACCGTAAATAATGCGTATTGAATTGCAACGTACATACTTGTAACATCTTTCCAGTATTGTTTATTACGTAATTAAAATAAAAAAAAATTCGTCGACACGCCATAACTTTAATCGCACATGTGTTGAGTACAGAATATGAAATGTGAATTATGAAGACATACGAACACGGCACACTGTGTTATAATACTTCGTATCTATCGCACGTTATCCAATTATTGTACCGAAACGACTTTATGATTTTATACGATGAGAAATTTGTTGTTAAACATTTTCGGTGAATCTATACTTCAACTATTTGATTATATACATGCTTACAGTGACTTTGACACAATGTACATAACTTCAATATTGTGTAATATAAGATATGATGTACTAAAAAGTGTTGTTATTTGGTCTTGCATTAAAATTTTGAATAATAATGATATTGAATATAATAAAATTATAAAAACTAAATTAAAATTAGAAATTAATAAATGGTTAATACTCATAAATTAATACATTAATAAATAAATAAAAGCTTAGCCTGGAGTATTATTATATGTGTGTAGTAAAACAGGTTTCGAATTAATAATGTATCATAAAGTATATTCAAAATTAATAAAATTCCATTGAATACGAAAAAAAAATCGCAAATCATTATTATTAGTGGCAATTAAATTTTTTCATATTTAGTCAAAATTTTAATACTCAAGGCTAAGCTCTATTTTATTCATTTATTTCTATTTATTAACTATTTGTTTATTATTTATATAATGATATCGTATGATTTTTTATTTTCAAAAATATATAGGAAGTATATAAAACCATGTCGTTCCGTTTTATTCATCAATATAAGCGATATGGTGTGAACGGTTGTATTTAACTTTTCAAAACTAATAAAAAATATAATTTACATCGGTAAAATGTTGATTGGATTTGAGATGTAATAGTAGACCAACCAATCACGTGTATAAATATAGATTTCACCCACCCGATGTTGCGTGTTAAGTACAAATAATCTAATATATTATTATTGTTTTTATTATTATTAAGCCACATATAGTTTTTTTAACTCAATATTTAAATATGCCTTTAATGTATTTTTATTAGATTTAAATTCAGTTTCGCTGCCTATGTTCGAAAGAATTTTCCAGTAAAATAGTACTTTGATGGGTATTATTTCACTGTAGCCTCGGGTACACCACGTAGAGGTTTCTTCCTTGTACCTGAGTTCTATTTTATGTTAACCTATTGTATTCCACTGTGCTGCAGCCTAACACGATATAAATAAATAAATTAGATTCAAATATGCGTATGCCATTGTGATATTTCATGAAGTGATTTTTATTCCATAACTGATTGGTTTATTGTAAAAACTACAAAATTAAAATCAATAATAATTCATCCATGTCAGTGCTCCCTAAATCATTTCGAATATTATCGTTTCATTCAATAGTTATGCAAAACATATATTTTATCAGTTATTATAAGTAACTATTAACAATTATGAACATAATAATTAGATTATTTTTGTTAAAGCATTTAGTTCCAATTCCAGTTTAGAACATATAGTACGTACGTAATTTATAAATTAATAACATTATATAATAACTAAGTAAATTGAAAAATTTAATGGTATTTTAAATATTTATGCATTAAAAAATATGAATTTTGTATAACTAAAATCAGTGTATTATTGTATTTATTATATTTATGTATTTTATTAGTGAAGTACCTTCTGATAATATTTTATATTATGTGATGGATAAACCATTATTTACTATCTATTATCTAAAGTTTTTTCAAGCCTGAGAATTTCCCATAATTTTAATCATAATTATATTATCGTATAATTTATTGTTGATAGTTATATGACAAGAAAAATTATGTTTACCTGGTATTTTACGAAACACCTGAATGTAAGAGGATTAGAAAACTTTCAGGAATCAATACATTAAACTCGTCTCTCTCTAATCATGATTATTATGAGTGAATATAATTAATAATTATATTAAAATGTAAGTATAATTTATTTTTATACAATACATAATTTAAAAATAAATATTTAAATGTGAGTCATTTATCTATTTTTTTTATTTTATAGATTTTATAAAACAGTTTTATTTTTTTCCCCGTATAAATGTTTTAAGAGGGAAGATATAAAAAATATATTCGTTTTAAAACTTACTACTTACGATTGTTTTATTTTATGTACAAGGTAAATTATTGCAAATGTTGATGAAAAAATTAGTGAACATATAACTGTATACGTTTTAAATTACTAGAAAAAAGGAATTATGTTTTGCATTGTTCACCAAATAACTGCAAAAAATATTCACACATATTACAATACGTTAAATTTGTTAAAATTATACACCGTCTAAAAACCAATACAATTAACGAACAACAATGTATTTATATTTTTTTGCAAAACTTAGTAATATCTCATTAAGTATTATACATATTTTGATAATATTATATTAATTTAATATTAAAAAGCTTAAAAAACATATAAAAAATTGTATTTAAAGTTTAGGTTAATTTTTTATGGAAATATATAGGTACACATTTTTTTAATAACAGGTCTATAAATTATACAATATATACCATAATTAAAAAGTTTATAACTGCATTTTATCAAATAAGTTTTTGTATTGCTTGAAAAGTATTTATAATACTCAAAAATCGACTACAGTATAGTAGAAATTGTGATTCTATACCGTAGGGAAACTTATCACAATCTGATATCAGGAAAATATAACATTTTGTTCACTATCAGCATTTTTTGACATGATCATGAAATAATAACTTTTATTTATTTATTTATTTATTAGAATAATATATGATTTTTAGTTCAGAAATTAGTATTTTGGATAATAATAATTTTGTGAAATAAAATTTCCCATGAGAAATTAACCCATGAATGTTTTTTTTTTTTTTTTTTATTAATAATAAAAAGATAATCTATACACATAATCTGCACAATAAGTCATTATGCTAATAGTTTGAATGAACATAACATGATTCACATGATAGGGGAAGTCACCCACTGGTAATACCCCTCACAAATATTTAGGTTTTATTGTATTGTATTATATATCTAGGTGTAGCAAGGATGATTGTATAGTTGATGTTGTTTTTTTTTTTTTTTTTTTTTTTCAGAGTAGTAGGTCACGATTCCAATTTCTTTTTAGTCTACGTGGAAGTCGGTCAGGGATAAGATTTGAGGACATTTTTTGAATTAGGTAATTAATGTTCGATGGCAGTTTTATGTAAAAGGATTTATAGTGACGTTTTGAAAGTTTATTTACTGTTTCGATTTGTAAGTCGTTATGAATAGATCATTCGTTACATACCAGGGAGCACCAGTGATGATTCTAAGGGTTATATTTTGAAATGACTGGATAAGGCGGATGTTTGAAGGTTTGGCTGGCCTCCAAACTTGAATACCGTAGGACCATAGTGGTCTGATAACGGTTTTGTATAAAAGTATTTTAAGTTTTAGTTTGGATTTTAGGAGAGGCCGAAAAAGGTGGAGTCTGTTATTCGCTATTTTTCTTTTATTTTTTAGGTGAGGACTCCAAGTTAGGCGTTTGTCAAGTATTATGCCGAGATATTTGGTTTCATTACTGACAGGAATATTCACGTTATTTAATTTAATTAAGGGACAGTTGCCATGGCGAAAGGTAAAAGTGACTTGAGTTGACTTGTTTTCATTTATTTTTATCAACCAGTTTTTACACCAGGCTTCGATTAGGCTAGTATAATGTTGTAGATTGTGTGCAGCTAAAGAAATATCATTGCTTGTGGACAATAGGGCTGTGTCGTCGGCAAAAGTGGCTAATAGTGTGTTGGGAGTTTGTGGAATATCGGCAGTGTAAATATTATAAAGATCAGGCGCTAGATCGCTACCTTGGGGCACTCCTGCAGTGATGCTGAATCGGGGCGAAAAGAAGTTTCCTTGTCTAACAGTGAAACTTCGATTTTCTAGAAAAGATTTGATAACTAAGAATAATTGAGCTGGCATGAATTTTTTTAATTTAAATAATAGCCCGTCGTGCCAGACCTTATCAAAGGCCTGGGCAATATCCAGGAAGAGTCCAGCACAATATTGCTTTTTTTCTAAGGCAGAGGCAATTGAGTCAGTGAGCCGATGGACTTGGTGTATAGTGGAATGTCCTAGCCGAAAACCAAACTGGGTGGAAGGTATGATTTGATGCTCGTGTAGGATGGGTCGAATTCGGAGAAGAATCAATTTTTCGAACAATTTTCCAAGCGTTGGTAAGAGACTGATGGGTCTATATGATGAAGCTAAGTTTTTTGGTTTTCCTACTTTTGGTATAACTATTACGACCGCATGTTTCCAGATGGTGGGAAAATAAGATACCGCAGCATTGAGTTGTAAATATGTGTTAATGAGAGGATACATTTTTTTGACAGGTTTTTTAAGACTTTGTTTGTGATTAGATCATGCCCAGGTGCTTTACGTGCAGGTAATTTCTTGATAAGACAAAAAATTTCGTTGGGTGAAATCGATTTTGTAGGAGGAGACATTGGTAGGGGGAAGAGATAAACTCATTAAATTGGCTCAAGTGTTCAGGATTCGGAAAAATGTCTTGGTGGGGCTTGAATGTATTAGCTAAGTGTTTGGCAAAGATAAGGGATTTTTCTTTGTCTGTTGACGCTAGCAAATTATTACTTTTGAGGAGAGGTGGAATGATTTCTCGGATTTTAGTTAATTTTTTTGTGGCTCTCCATAAAGAATTGGGAGTGGGTTCTAAAGAGTTGATATATTTCTCGTACTGTATGGCTTTGTGCTTGATAAGTTCTTTTTTTAGAAAATTTGATAGGTGATTGAATATTTTTTTGTCGCTAGGGAGGCGAGAATTTTGCCATGTAGATCTCGCATTTCTTTTTTTTGTTTAAAAGGAGTCGTAAGTTGAAAGGGAGAATGTTTTGGGGTTGTGAATTGACGGGGGTAGGTTTAGTTGAGAAAATAGCTGCTTTTTTATTATTTCAACTAAGTTTTGTGCTGCATTTTCGACTTGGTCTTGTGTTTTAAGTGAAACTCTTAGATCTATTAAATTGTCAAGATTAGTTTTGAATAAATCCCAAGCGATGGGTCCTTTGGTGAGTGAGGGCCGATCATTTTGTTTAGGTGATCCACCAATTGAGAGAATTACGGGGGTGTGGTCACTGGAGATATGACAGATATTACTGATATCTGTATTTAGATTGTTTGGGATATTTGTTATGAAGAAGTCGAGTATATCTGGGTTACGGTTTGAATGTGAGGGCCAGTAGGTGGGTCCAAGTGGGGACACAAACGACAGATTATAATTATTAAGGACAGAGTGGAGTGTTTTTCCTCTTTGGTTATTGGAGATACAGCCCCATTGGGAGTGCTTAGCATTGAAGTCACCCCCTGCTATGAAATTATGGCCTAGAGTATTGAAGAGACGGAGGAATGTGTCGCGTTGGATGGCGTGACGAGGTGGGCAATATATGGAAGATACTTGTATTGGGATACTATTTATTTTTATTAAAATACTAGTTGCTTGAATAGAGGACTCTTGGAAAGAGGTTAATATATTATGTTGGATGGAGTTGGATACTAAAATACAGGAACCTGCATGTGCTGTTCCATCTGGATGATTTGTTTTATAAAGGGTGTAATTGTAGATACTAAATTTGGTTTTTTCAGTGAAATGAGTTTCTGTTATTAGCGCAATATCTATTTTTAAATCATTTAATACGATTTGAAGTTCATTTTTGTGTTTTGGAAGACCATTTGCATTCCACAGTAAGATTTTTAGCGGAGAAGATTCATTTGGTTGATTGTTAGTCATTTTTTAGGATGATTTTGTTAATAACTGTAGTTAGTAGTGATATTAGGGGATTGATAACTGATTTAAGATCTGATATGAAGAGTGAAAAATGTTTTGTTAAATCATTGATGTTAGTAGCAGTATCATTATTATGTTTGGGGGTGTCATTTTGGTTCGTATTTTTTAAACCATCTGCATAGTTTGCATTGAGATCGGTCTTATTAGAACAATTTGGGGAGGGGTCGTTACCAGTAAGGACTTGAACATTATTTTTTTTATAAAGTGTTATATTTGATTTTTGTGTATGGCTTGGTTTATTAATTAGTTTTGAGTTGGTATTTTTTTGCTGTTGGTAACTTTTGTAAGCTGGGCATCCTCGATAGTTGGCTGGATGGGGTCCTCCGCATAATGTACATTTAGGTGGCTCAACTTTGGGTTTGGGACATTCATTCGTCAAGTGAGAACCGTCACATTTTACGCAGCGAGTCTGGTAGTTACAATAGTGCTTTGTGTGTCCGAAGTTTTGGCACCTATGACATTGCATTAATTGTTTTTTCGGGCGAGTTTCCTCGAATTTGACTACTGAGTGGCAAATTAAGTTTATTTTGAATATGTCGTTATTATTTGATTCGGGTTCGAAATCTACGAAGAAGAGAGGAAGCGGTTTTTTTGTTTGGTTCTGCAGAACGTTTGTAACTTGCTTAACTTTGAAACCATACTTTGACAATTCGTCTTTAATAAAGTCAAGGGGAGTAGACTGATGTAAATTACGGAGTACTACTCGGAATGCTTTTTCGTCTTTGATTTGGTAGGTGTGGAAATTGACTTCTTTCGATTTTAGTAATTGGACAGCTTTTCTGAAGTTATCAGGTGTATTAAATTGTAGTTTGATTCCTGATGTGTTACTCTTGCAAGTAAAATCATCAGTGTCGCAATAAAGTTTAATTGCAGTGCAAAATTTAAGAAAATCGACATCGGATTTTATAAAAATAGGTGGTGGTTTATGGATTATAGGTTCGGTTGGTTCGGTCGTTTCCATATTATGATCATCTTCGATGTCGAGATTAGCGTATCGATTCGGTGTTGTGAAAAAGCTTCCTATGCTTGGGTGTTTATTTAATGGAGATAGTCCAGGTGATTTAGTTGAAGGTCTTTTATTATTTTTAGGTGTAGCGATTATCCAGTCTGTATCAGAAAGTGTGTTTTCGGTTATTGACGGATTGAGATTAGAGTTTGTTCAAACAAATCAATCAATTGCGCTTGGTTATAATGATTGGCGTAATGATCTCATTAGTGGTTTTAGATAACGGCCGAGCCGGCGATGTCGGTGGTGACTGAGTTTTTTTTTTTAACATTTTGTTGTTGGGAGTTTATTATTAGTGAATAATAACTTACCCAGATCCCGAAGGATCGAGAGACTGTAGACGTTCTTGAAAAATAGTTTTATCAAAAAGAGATGTGTTAAACGAAAAAGAAACAATGAGAAAAAGTGTAAACTTTTATTAAATGTAATTTTTGTAGTACATAATCTATTGACTACTCAACCCATGAATGTTAAAAATAAAATCATATCCTAGGTAATGCAGATTATTAGTTTTATTTTTTTTATTTTTATTAAATAAAGTTTTACTGACGTAAGTCATCCTAACTTATTGTTGATTATATACATTTTTTTTTCTTAGCATTTGGACAATAGATAACAATTAGAGTAATAGTAATAAGATATCGGCTATGTTTTAGTATTTAATTAGTTTTCTATTGTAAGTAAAATTGGTCATCAATACCCTTTACATTTTTATGAAAAGTACAACAAAAAAAAATTATTCTGAAACATCATTGAATTCCCTAGTAAGATTTAAAAAATACGTTCTATTATACGTAGAATCAAAATATCTCCTGTTATCCATTCTTCAGATTACTTTTATAATATTATAAAGTTTAACTGTAATCATTATTAACTATTGTTTTCCCTTTATCAAATACTATCGAAGCCGATTGAAAGAACTCTCGTGAGTAGAGACTCAGTTACTTAGATACATAGTACACACTAGTATTTTACACAGTTAAAATATAAAATTGAATTTGTTTTTAATCAGTAAATAAGTATTATTTCCTAAAAGAATAATATATAATAATAATATAATAATATTTGGAACACTGACCTCTACAAAATTATTATTTATTTTGATGAATTAATTTATTATTTATAATTTTAATTCTAACGATAACGATAATAACTGAAATTTGAAATTAAAGCAATACATACAACTGATGAAGTTATTCTTAATCAAAAATAGATTTATTGATTTTCAAAACTCTAAGTATTTTAATAATTATCTATTTTATTTTTTAAAATACAACAGTCAATAAACAGTCACTGTTTTAGTAAAAAGTATAATTATATAATATGTACGCATGTAAATATATAATTTTATATCAATACGTAAAAAATAAATATTTACATTAAATCTAAGAAATCTATAATTTTAATACAGTTGCTTATATGATTATTGTCCATGCTTGAAATTAATGTCCAATACTTGTGTTAGATGTAAACCTATGTGAGTGAACATGTATGCAATAAATCTATGCTTGATAGATGGATTGATAAATAATTATAATTACAATTCATGTTCATTTTATACAAGAGTTAGGGGCATCTTCAGATATTGGTTATGAGGGGAAGAGCGAAATAATAAAAAATACATTTTAATTTATATGGGATTTAGATATAGAGTATAGAACCATATATTTTTTCATTTTTTGGAATTTAGAATTAGTTTCCTCAACAGAATATTTATTTCACATAGTATATAAATTTATTTTATTGGTTTGTATAACAAAGTTTCTACATAATTTGTTCTTAACAAAGTGGTCTATTATTTTTTTCTATATTTAATGCGATCGGTCTGTGAAGATGCAAAAGCGACACACCTGTTAATCTACTTTAGACCATATTTTTTCTTATCCAAGTATTTTTCTATAAATCTATTGTATATACATTTATTCTATAACCGCGAAGACGTATTTATGATAATAAGATATTCGAACTCCATTGATATATTTAAAAAAAATGTCAATTAATTTAATTTAAATTATAAAATTTACCAATTGTTTTGTAAGTCATTCCACCAAACACGGAAGGGGATGATGATTGTTCCCTATAAGAAAGTCCTTGATACAAGCTCTCTTTATTTTAAACGTTTATCTGAACTCATGTTTGTGCACGTGATAAAACATCAGTGAAAATACGAACGTACAGGTACTAGTGTACATGTGTATACTGATATCATAAGTTAGTTCTTGTTTGCCAATTATTTTGTTGACGGTGGGTGAAAGCAATCAAAGGATCATAATCGTAATACTATGCGGGTTAAATAATCGCATAAGTAATCCACGGAAATCGTAGGTTTATCATTGGCGAGAGGGCAACGTTTAGAGTGCGCTTGAAATTGAACACGAGACAATTAGCGAAAGACAATTGAGCATAGAGAAAATTAGATTAGATTTTTGGGTATCATAACGAAATATAACATTATGTGTAAACAACTAAGGACAATTAGTTATATTACATAATATTACTATACTCGTAACAAAACGTAATACGTAGTAGAGAGCGCGATAAATATATAATAAAATATATTTCATAATTTATTAATTTAATATTTTGGGCAATTCCTTTAGATAATAGAAATAAAATAAATATAAAATGTATATGTTAAAAAATAATCGGAGCAGTTATTTTAAATATGAGATATAATGATCTAATCAAATTAGTATTAATTAAATTTATTATTTTGAGGTATTTCATTAATAGATTTAGTGAGTGATTACAAAATATGTTTTACTTCCTGTTGTGCAAATAACACTAGACCTTTAAGAATTTACTGGCCTTTACTTTTAAAAATAGGAATGAACCTGATCCGAATAGACTAATATAATTATGAAATTGTTATTTTTTGTTTTTTTAAATACAGTGAAAACTCTTTATAACGAATCTGAAAGGACAAGAGATTTTTTCGTTATAGAGAATTTTCGTAATAGAGAGGGTTTAAAAAAAAACAAAATTTTAATAATTTATGTATAATAGTATGTACCTATGTAATATTATTGATCAAACACATCATTATTTTTACATTATATTATATTTAAGTATAATATTAAATTATTATTATTATTATTATACATATTAAATATAATTTAATTTTTATAGGTACTATTTCTTTATTTAAAATGAACATACCTATTCAATTTCGATAGTAACAATATTAAAAGTAGATAATGAAAAAATGTAATCGTTCTTGGAAATTTCGGCATTATTGCCGATTATTTTTTTAATTTATATATGTAATAGGTATGATAACATGTAAATTGTATTATGAAACATAAAATATTGTTTTGTTATTGAGAGTGACTAATACGTTATAGAGAATAAATTGACTAATGGGTTATATAGCAAACCAACCATTATTATGTAATGTTTATGTTATATAGAGTTTTTCGTTGTAAAGAATTTCGTTATAAAGAGTTTGCACTGTATATACTCGCCCCATAATTATCGGACGCTCAATTATAAGGCTCTTAATGGTCTGCGCTCAAATATCCCGCGATGAATAATTTTCCGCGCTCGATTGTCGGGAAACCATTGTTGTTTACGTGACGTAAAAAGTTGATTTCGAACGCACACAACATTCGTGTACACAATAGGGATTACCGACCACCAGGTGCGTATAACCGAAAGAGTAGTATACACAAACATGAAGACTACTCGAATAATTAATTGGATCGAATGGAAACCGTTTACAGACAAAGTTACTAAAAATATTATTCCGTTCGTTATAATAACGTTTGTGCACGGGGTTCGTGGACGAGCGCGCGGGGTAGTAAGAAGTGCACATTCATTGGGCGAGTACAGATAATTCATATTAATGAGGCACTCAATGACGACGGGGACGAGCGGCGCGTGCTGCTGGAGAAAACCCGTGCAAGCACTGCCGGATCGATAAAGCCGTTCGATCGAAACAAGGACTTACCATGGTTAAAGTGTAGCGCGCCCATACGTTATGCACATGATAAACAGTGATAAACGGTTTGTGGAAATCACGATAATTATGCGACGCGAGTGTAAAAACGTTTACGCGAGATCGTGTTCGGACGGACCAGAGGGGGCGCGCATTGCACAGATGGGGGCGGGTCGCGATAGCAAACAAAATGGAAACCAAAAGTGACAACGGTTTCAGCGATAACGCGAAAAGTGTTTACGATAATAAATACTCACGATTTGCGTATAACAATATAATGCTGCGATTAAGACTTCCGAAACAATAATATTACCGGTAGTAGCGCAAACGCAGGATTTCCGTCTGAAGAGGGTTTTAGTCGATGATTAATATTTTATCATCCCGTAGGAGGTTTCGTCCCCGCCTCCGACCGTTACTCGAAAACTCCATTAATGACGAGAAGTGTTATAATACTAAACATTTCAAGGTTCGATTTCCTATACATGTGATCAGCACTTGATGTATTTATACACAAAGAACACCCTAAATGAAAATTACAAATATTTTCTAAACGCGTATGCATTGACGTTAAATATTATTCGCCTCTACTGATAACTACAGTTTTGATTCAAAACGGTTCATTAGCGTCTTCTGTGCCACGGAAGACGGTCGACGATAAGAATACGAAGTCGATAAGACCGACAAAATCTCGTAAATCGTTATAAAATTGAATTCAGGCACAATACGATTGTGCCCAGCAACGCCGTATAATTCTTATCAAAAAGTGTGGGAAATCCATCACAGTTGATCGGGCCATCGGGGCACAACGAATTTTTGCTCACCGCCTAATGGCCGTATAATATACTGATACTATATTCATAGGCGTGCGCACGGGGGTGGCAAGGTGGGCTGCGGCCCTCCTGTGGATGGCTTTTTTTTTAATAAATGTATATCTGTACTATACAAGATAGCAAACATTTTTACATTTTATATGAATAAAGTAAAGCCAATTTTAATCTTATAGTATAGCATTGATATCTGCGAATAAATGTAATAAAGTTATTAGTTATTAATCAGACTAATCAAAACTTCCATAGAATATAATAATTGAAGATGTAATAGATACATTCAAAAACTTTACTCCCATGGATAGAAGGATGGAGTTGTAAATAGTATAATAATATGTAAATAAGGATTTCTTAGATATAAATTGTGTAAGTTTAAATAGTATTTATTTTTATATTTGCATATTGAATTAAATAAATAATTTATAAACTTTAAAATATTTAATTATACTAGTAGTCTTTAGTACAAGAATTTTTGGTTCACTTTTTTTAAGGGTCCCCCCTGCGGACAAAGTCTGCGCACGCCTATGACTATATTGACGTATTGTACGTATGAGCACTCGCATTTGATACAATTTTTTTTTTTCGATAATATTTTAAAATAATATACTAATTACCAACTATATTATGATGGTTAGAAAAAATACCAATAGCTATTCAATTTTAAATTTTTCTTCTTTCTTTCAATTTTGTAGGTGGGTCACATACCCGTGTGCCCCATAGCACGAGCCGCCACTGGTAAAGGGGTTTTCATTTGTAATGTATTTTCATACTTCATTTTTGTAAGTTAAATGCATGTCTACATGAATACTACATATGTATGATATAGTTGTCTGACCTTTTAATTTCCCTTTTTTATTTTAGTGACAAATAAATATTTTTAAATTCCGATTTTAGAATATTCTTATTAATATCGAAAATGTAAAACACATAATATTGTGAGTTTTATTTTTATTTTTCAAAATGCACGCTAACAACTATTAATCGAGATAATTATTTACATAATACATAATGTAATTAATTAAAAATGTTTTTTGAACAATGAACAACTATTTTATTATACTATTAAACACCGCAATGGTTTAGGAATAAGTATAATCATTAACGTATTTTAATAACCATCAGTTTAAACATACCAAACGGTCGTAAAATTGTAATACACTATTGTTTGAACAATAATATCGATAGATTATAAATATTATCATAAAACATATAATCAATAAGTATGACAGTAACTTAATTTTACTTAAGAATTATTGCAAGATAAATAAAGGACTTAGAACTCCCATTTGGCTTAACGATACATTTGGACGTTACAGTAATTGTGGTTAGATAAATTCAGTACTTTCGTATATTAAAGATTAAAACACAAAACTAATAAGAATATAACAAGTATAAATAATCAAAAGTAAAAATAATTACACTCCTACTATCCGGAAGTGTAACCCTGAGGTACTGGATATTAACGAAGTCGTAATTTTTCATGGCCGGTTAGAAACTATTGCTTTGTTGAGTGTGGTGAGGAAAAGGGAAGAAGTCCTGGGTCTTACGAGGGATAATGATTATAGTCATAACGAAAAATCCGTACGCCTCATAAGCAAACGAGCAGCGAGACTTTATTTGCATTATCTCTTTTAATCATCTACAAATATGAATCACGGATAAAATATCGCCGGTAAAATATCGCGTGACCAAAATATCGCAACTAAAATATCGCATGGAATAAATATCGCCAGTATACATATTGTTGTTATATTGTTATTAATTAATTAGAACAAATTAATTTTCCGTGATTACAAAAAACTGATTAAAAAGTGGTGGAGCAGATTTAAATATTCAATCCGCATAATATTGCAAACATTTTTTTAATATTTTCAAATTATCCTTAGTACAAAATACTAAAACACGCATGTTTTTACTTCCAGTGTCAAAATATAAAAATTTATCTTTTTTATCTGATACTTGATATATATCAGGAATTGTTAGTTCATCTGCACAATTGGGGCGTATAATTGGAAATTCCTTCTTCCCTTGTCGCTGAATTGTTCTTTTTAGGGAGTCAATTTTTGAAATATAAGGAATTATTTTACGTGGTAGAGGTTAGCTGAAACCAGTCCCTATTTTTTAGTGAACCCCGACACAAATTGCGTAGTCCGAAACTGCAAGTGTGCACTACGGGATTCGAGAAGTGTGTACCTACTAAATACTAACAAATAAGACTACTATGAAGGTGTTTTTCGGGAAGTCAGTTTAAGTAAGATATCTGTTGAGGACTTAAATATATCTATTATATTTTAAGTTATATAACCCACATTAAAATAAATTATTTGTAAACAGTTTTCAGATTTATACCAGACAAAAGTATATTTTCAATTTATAAAATAATATCCGATTGGTTTTTATTTTAACTAATTATAATGTGCAATTTGATTAAAAAAAAAGAACTATTACTAAAAATTATAACTGACATTGTACTAAAAATTATAATCACATAGAAGAGGGTAGAGAGGAGCTTTGTATCATATCATTGTATATTAAAAAATGTGTAGTACGAATTTTTATGAAAAATAGGGACTGGCTGAAACTAAAACCGACGCTGAAGTACTAGTAGAAGTTGTTGCATTTTCTTTTATTTCTGAGATAAATTGGATTGCAACCAATCTGGATACCTCTGTTAAATGACTGTGATTATCAGTCCCAAACAACGTTATTTGATTGTGTATGATATTTTCCACATTTCTTACTGGCATATTGACTGCACTTCAAAATAATCTGAAAATAATAAATAATTGTCAATAAATGTGACAACACACAATTGTAAAATAAAAATAAAAACCGATATAATAATAATAATAATTAATGGGCGACAGAGATTATTCTAACACGGACCACCATGGGACGAAAACGACAGATGACTAATTACGACGGCCGTGTTATTCCACGCGCCCACTATTATAGATACGAGCATAGAATGTTTTTTTTTCTTTTAATTTGCCTTTGTTCACACATTACAGCAAAAGCATAGAATATTATAAACAGTAATATTATTTATCTTACCTTGAAATCAGTACCATATTTTTCTTTTGTAAAAGTATATCCGTTATAAACTAAATTTTCATTTATTATTAAAAAAACAATTTTCACTTATTTAAAAAAAAAAAAACATATTATGTATAAAAAAAATTTAAACTCCTATTATTAAAATTCCGATCGCAATGCTATATGATACAAATAAATATATAATTCAAACCAAAAGAAGAAAAATTAGTTAATTAATATAAATTAATTACAAATAAAAAAATTAATACTACTATAATTACTTTTTATCATTAAGAAAAAATGTTTTAAATGCTAAGAAGCTGAAAAAATACTAAAAAAAGTAAAGTAGCAATTATACTTTGAAATAGGTATGCAAATAAATGCAACATAAAATTTTGCATTTAGCTTCTTAGTTATCGAAAACAAATGCTCACTTAGATATTTCTAGGACGTCTCAAAAAAAAAAAAAAAAATATAAATGCTATAAGTTATGAGCACTGATAATAACTTATATTTTATAATAACACCAATATTATTATAATATTTTTTAGTCTACTTAAAATCAACTAACTCTCTAGATTAGTGTCGAGTTAATAATGCAAAAATAATTGATTCAGATAGTATTCATTTGGCTTCAAATACATCTAGTTTTGGTGAGTAAATATCTAATCTTAATTTACTTTGGTTGAATAAACCATTTCACTTCTTTTTAAATTAATTTATACAATTTACAATTTTAATATTTAGGTGTACCATAACTAAAATCTTAATCTAATAATCTATTATAAATCATTTTGGATAAGTTATTTATTAATATTTTCTTAAAGTAAATTTTAATATATATTTTTTTGCAATACACCTATTTAATGTATCAAAAAACAAATTATTTGTCTTGTTTTATTCATAAAACATTATAATTATTATATTAATTTTATTTATTTTTGAAATAGATATACATCTAATTAGTAATATTCAATATTATAATACGAATTCCCTATGGTTATACAATTTGCTTATGTCATGTTACGAAATATTAATACATTGGTCAATTTGTATAAAAATAAATACGACGTTGGTCACTATTACGAGTTCTCGGTACTATAAAGATTATAATATTATTAAGTGCATTGGTAGCCGGAGCAATACAAATAATAGCCGTTAATGAATTAATTTATTTTGTCAAACGTTATAAAACTTAGAATTTTGGTTGTCATATATCTAATATTTTATTATTAAACTATACGTACATTTTTTAAAAAAAAAAAAAATAAATCTATAAAATATGCATATAAATGTTCTTAAACTCAAAATACGCGAATTGGTACAAAAAGTAACAAAATATGCAAAATGATGCAACAAACATTTTTATATCTGAAATATACATACTATGAATCGAATTTATATCGAATCAGAATTTCAATATGCACTTTCTAGACAAATATGCAAATGCCTAAAGTTCCGAGCCTTGGTAATATTGAATCAACTGATGATTGTGACTCTTTAGATAAGTGTGAAGTTAATAATTGATTCACTAAATTCAGATAGTAATCATTTGGCATCAAATTTATCTTGTTCTGGTATGTGATAAAATTTAAATTGTAATTATAATTTATTTTATTCTAGATTTTGTATTTCTATTACCTAATTAACTTATTATAATTCATAGATAATGATTTTCAACCTGTACAATCAGCTGAAACCAATCATGTAGACTTATCTAATTATCCGGATAAATATAAAATGCTTGTTGATTTATCACCTACAATAGTTGATTATTTAATTGAAAAAGGACTTATGCAGCCAACTATTGAGGATCTTCCTACTCGTGTTTTTCCCAAAGATAAATATAGCCGCAGTTTCCAGACTTCATGGTATTGGAAATCTCTATCTGGTAATGTAAATGTCAGAAGAGATTGGCTCAGTTATTCTGTTTCGAGTGATAAAATGTTTTATCATCATTGCTTATTGTTTGGGCCTAATATTAACAAAGCATGGTCTGTAGATGGAGTTGCTTCGTGGCCAAGAGCTTTGTCAAGTATGCAAATTCACGAATGTTCAGAAGCAAATATTGAAGCTTCCCTTATATTAAAATTGAAAAAAATATCATTACCCTTACTACCTTTATTAGAAGAAAAATATAGGCAAGACAAAGCTATAAACAAAGAGATTGTTCAAGACTTGATTGATATTATTTTTTCCTTGCAAAAAACTGTACTGCACTTCGTGGGCATAAAGAAAGTTTAAGAAAATAATTGGATAATCGAGGAAACTTTTTAGATTTAGTACACTTGATGTCTTAATGTTCTCTATGCCTTGTTTCATATATAACTAAATTGCAATTACCATCAAAAAAACAAAACGTTAGTATTATTTCAAATATAAGACAGAATCAGTTAATTGGATCACTTGCATCAGCAATAAGAACATCAATACAAGAAAAATTAAAAATTTCTCAGGTTTTTAGCATATTAGTTGACTCAACTTTTGATTTGTCTAGAAAATAAGAAATTTCATTTGCAATACGCTATGTCAGTTCAACAGCAGGACTTGTATCTGAGCGGTTAATAGCTTTAAAAGAATAATCAGATACGACTGGCTTTCAATTATTTAATATTTTTGAAAAACCATGTTCTGATTTATCTATTGACTGGGAACAGTATTTAGGGGGACAGTCTTATGAAAGTGCTCAAAAAATGAGAGGATTAAAATGGATTCATGGATTAAAAACTTATGTACAACAAAAATGTCCATCTGCAATTTTTATTTAGTGTTACGCTCATAGGTAATTTAAATTTTAGTTTTTATCATAGTTATTTATTATTAATATTACTATTCTTTTACATACATTTTTTTTCTTTTAGGCTAAAATTAGCCATTGCTAAATCTGTCGGCTTACAATTGTATATGTGGAAGTAAGAAAAGAGTGGCTATTAATGAAACTAAACAAGATTATTATTGTGGTAAAAGAACTCGTAGGCTTAAGCGAGTCGCTACAACACGTTAGATATCTCATGGATATGCCCTTGATTCAATATTAGAAATATACGAAGCTGTTGTTGAAACTTTGGATGATGTTAGGAATAAAGAAGCTTGTGATGACCAAAGAACTGGAGATATTGCTGACTATCTTATAGAATACCTTTTTTCTAGGCGGTTTTTGTTATTAGCATTCTGTTTTAAACACATTTTTGAGATTCTTGAACCAGTTAACATTTTATTACAGAGTAAGGATATTGACATACATTCAGCTATGAATAGCATACAGAATGCTCAGTTAGCTGTTTAGAACCTTCGAAATAGTAATATGTTTAATAAAATATTATAATTGTACGAACAAATTTATCCAATTTGAATTTTCTGATAAGTTTAATCAAAAAATTTGTCATAAAAAAAAAAAAAAATTTCCAGGTGAAGAGGCTTCTGATGATCCTGTAATAGATCCAATAGAAAGCTTTAGAGTTAATACATTTTATGTTTATTTGGACATAATAAATTCAGTATTTGACGAATACTTTGGTAATAGTTCAATCGGAATTTATAAAGATTCATCATTGTTCAGTAAAAAGAGGCTAGATGAAGTGAAAAAGAATCCAGCATCACTTCTAAAAGATGTTTTTTCAATGTTTTGTAAGGTTTACGGAAATTATGTTGATCAGTACTGTTTAAACAAGGAGTACATACATTTTTCAAAGATTTTTACCTCATTTAAAGAAAATATTAATCTGCCTAAATATTTGCACGAAAAAGACCTTATAGAAAAAGAAGGTTAGAAGGAGAAGATAAAAAATGTTCATCAGAATCAAATAATGAAATTGTAATGGAACCTAGAAAAGTGCTTGATGTAGGGAGTATAAAAACACTTAATCAAATTTTTCATGTGGGTAACTTGGGTTCAGTATTTCCAACACTTAATATTGCTCTTCAAATTGCTTTGACACTCCCTGTTTCAAGTGCTACTACAGAAAGGACATTTTCAAAGCTCAAAATAATTAAAACTCGTTTAAAAACTACTATGAATAACACACGTTTAGAAGATTTAATGTTAATCACATGTGAACGAGATTTGTACAAAAATTAAAATATAGTTTTAGAAAAATTTGCATTTAACAGCACTGAATTATCAAAAATGTTAGTTTAAATAAAATATTATAATTATCAAATGGTTATTTTCATTTATATATATTTTTTTAAAACCAGTACACTACTAGTGCAAATGTGTAATTTAATAAATAAAATTAGCACATTAAATAATAGGAATACAATTTAGCAACATTTTATCGGTAGGTCTTAGATATAACAAAATTAAGAAGGGTAGGTCATCTAAAATTATTTAAGCAACACCATTTTTTTTTTGGATACACGCCACTAAAAATTGTTGCCTTTTGCAGTTTAAAAAAATTCAATTCCATTTAAAATTAAAATAAATAAAAAAAAAAAAAAAACTCTAAACTGTAAAACTGTATAAAACTGTGAAACTGTAAAAGCGTCAGTCACAGTGACAGTACAAAGTATGTACTAAATAGAAATTATAAAATGAAAAACCAGTATACATGAATGCATTGCTAGGTAAAAGGTGAATACGATTAGATAAGATTAAGTTAAATGCAATATACAGGCGCGATAATAATATACGGCGATATTATTTTTTTACAACATATTGGTTTCGCGATATTTTAGTTGCGATATTTTGGTCACGCGATATTTTGTCGGGGTACCTACAAAATATCACGTTCCCATATCTTACAGATAAACAACTGAATTTATTTGAAATAACGTAAAAAAAAATTACTTTATTCAGATAATGATCCAGATAAAGTACTTGTCACCATAAACAAGCGCATGGGATAGTCAAAGTAAGGACTTGTGACTAGTTTGTGAATCTTCCTTCCCTCACCAAAATATTCAATATTATCACAATAATTAATAATCATATAATGGTCGACCACTTCGAAACATCAGTAACCGGTAAATACATGTATAAGAATATAGGAAAAATATAATTACGAGTATTAAGTTAAATGAAGTTACCCCATTCAAATTTGTTGTTAATAATAAATGCTAATGTATTATGTATGACTACCATGCTAGTAATGTTTACGTACCCTTATGCGTGTCTCCGTGATGGTTTTTTATTATTATTTTACATATATATATATATATATATATATATATATATATACTTATAGTTATCAAAACATAAAAGAAAGTTCCTACTTATTTCTTGTTGAATAATTATAATTTAATACGAATTTAACTATAATGTCATTATTATCACTATTATAAAAACAAAAAATATGACAAATATAAGTTGTTGAAAAAAAAAAAAAATATCTGAATTATCTGAATTTAAATTGCCTAGTATGTTTCATTACAAGTTGTTTCATCAAATAAAATAAATATTTTTACTCATCAATATAATTATATATAACAATTATTATTATCACCATTATTTACTATCCTGTCCAAATATATTTGATTAATTTCTGATTTAATCAATAATATAAATAGTCGGTTTGTTTTTTCATATATCATACATTTAATTAATTTTTTTGTATCGTTTGAAAATGTTTATTCTTTTTACCATTGAATATTCCCTTTGACACATTTATTTATCACATACAGATTGACTCAAGGGAATATGGCTAAAAATAGATTGGGTTTTCTCGACGTAAAATAGTTGTGGGTATATCAGAAAGGTCTCATTTGATCCATTAAATAATACCATTTGGTAATCACTATGAAGCAGTAGAATGTCTTCATGGTGTTTTTGCGTTTTTAGGAAAAATAATGAATCGGTTGTGAAAGCGCACTTTATTGAGGAACTAGGGAACACGATGACGGTCAATAGTGCCCGTTACATTAACGTGCTTAATAATTTCTTAACATCTGAGCTGTACAAAAGAAGACAAGCTATCGACCCGTTACATATTTGATTTCAACAACATGGAGCACCTCCTCACATTGTTATCACCACAATGAGCATCGTACGCAAGATGTTTTTTGGCCGCCTTATTATTAATGAAATAATTGTACGTCTAAAATATGCTGAGTTTTAATTATTTATTTTCACCTCTATTCCCGTGAACCACTCTGTATGATACCTTCTTGTGTAGTGATACGTGAATTCTGATTTTATTAAACTAATTAAAATACTTACTGCAAAATGTTATGTTACGTTTTAAAAAGAGTTCTGTTAAAAGCATTAGTTCTTTTTTTCTTATAAATGTATCAACTGATTGTCATTGTTTTATATTTTAATTTGAGCCATCACGTTTCGATGATTTATTATTTTTGAGCATGAGAACTGCACGGTTAGAGTATGCGTACGCATGTACTCTAGGGGCACGAAATAATACTTCTGTGTAAACCGTAAATTATTAAAAAAGACTCGTGAATTTTTATAAAAAAAAAAAAAATAAACACGAAATTATGACACTGGTACCCGACGATGGTAGTTGCTACACACGTAAGATTGCGCGAAAAACTAAAACTTTTTTGCATGCAGTGAACATGGATCCACGTGTGTTCTTCGTATGAATAAGGATAAAAAAATAGGAATAAAGACCGAAATGGAAAATTTATCAATACGTCTTATTTATCGACACGATGCTCGGAAATCGACAGTTTTCAGGTTCGTCAAATAATGCGGAAAAGTGACTGCACACTGCAAACATTTGAAGCGGTTAAACGAAAACTTGTGTTTACTCGTATATAAAAGCTATAGTTTTGCCGAGACTGGCGCCGCACGAACGGGAAACGTGTCTCTCTCACTCTCTATTTCTCTCGCCCGTTATAGCTGTTCCACACAAAACCACCGTCGTCGCTGATTTCCGTCGTTGATTCTACTCTTGAAAACAAATAATAACGGCCCAAGGTTTTTCTATATGTACAGTAGTACCGCTCGCCTGTGTACATTTTAAGCTCTCGAAATGCAATTATAACAACCGCCGCCGTGGCCTCTGAACACGAATGACGTGATTTTTATTTTTATTTTTTTCCAAATTAAACGAACATAATTACCATTGAAAACAATTTACATGAAACTCAATTGTAAAATGAAAATATCGTGTATATTATGACGCTCTACTGCGTGACAGTCGTTATCACAACGGCTGTCAACAGC
This sequence comes from Sipha flava, assembly GCF_003268045.1. Lineage (NCBI taxonomy): Eukaryota > Metazoa > Arthropoda > Insecta > Hemiptera > Aphididae > Sipha > Sipha flava. The sequence goes on from NW_020271747.1 coordinate 304,934, forward strand.
TGCGTATATCTTTTTTGATTGACCATCAGTCCGTGGGGGGGTGACGTACAGCCAATGCCCGGTTTCCCATCCATTTTCTAAAAGTCGATATGTACACCGAAGCAAGAAAAAATTTAGCAATATACAATCTGACATAAAATTGCCAAATAAGAAACAGGTTTAAGAAAACCTATATCAGTACAAAAAAGACTAGCTGTAACCCTTCGATTTCTAGCAACTGACGAATGATTCAAAACAGTCATCCCCTTGATTTTTAAATAAATATTTTTCAAGAACACCTGCACCTTCCTGAAGCCGCCCTTGTAAGGCCTATGTGTGGCATCTTCTTAATAATGAATTATTAAAGTGAACTACAAACCTAAAATTAATAACTAGATCCTCTCTGGAGGTACATATGTGATAAATATATAATGTTACACGGCTATGTTCGTCAAAGCGTCCAAACATATTATAACGTGATCGCGTAACAGCCTCTGATGTTTCGTCAAAACACTGACAATCGGTGGATCGCCGGTTTGTTACAGAAGTATGATACAAGTACACCGATTTGTTACACACGAACACTGTTCGTGAACTCATGTTCGCCGTTTTGTTACATAATGTGTACGCGCCTTTATCGATCGCCGTTGATGATTAACAATTTCGGAAGTACCTATATAATGGTTATTTCTTATAATATCATGAAAATAAAATATGTTTAATAAATCAATAACAACGTGTATAGACGTATACTGTACAGCTTTAGCTCAATCAGTTACTGAGTAGATTGTGGTCGTCGATAACTATTACCATGGGCGCCCGGAGGTGGGGGGTAAGAGGGGGCATTTTCCCCCCTGCAATTCAATAGAATGTTGAATATTTTAACTTTTATTTTGATTTATCAACATTTTATCGATATTTTTACTTTAGTGTGTGTCGTGTGGTGTTGTTGATCGTAATAACAATATATTATAAGGCGTACCTACAAAATAATGCGTATTACATTAATCGCGCAAAATTAAATACATTTCAATTCTGTGAATTGATATTAATCGCCTAGTGTGTAAACCACTTATGACGATCGACGCACCACGCACACATAGCTTCAGTTTTTATTTAACTAATTTTTTAGGTTGTAAGGAATATATGTTTTAATGTTCTTTTTGGTGTTGGATTTCATATAATTCTAACAATTTGTAGTTTACAAGGAATAAACTTTTTTTAATGTATTTTTTTTTTGTGTTTGATTTCATTATGCCCCCCCCCCCTGATAAATTTCCTGCGGACGCCCATGACTATTACCGTAACTACTATTATTATACTCGAAACCAAATATCATTATTATTGTACCACTATAAATTAATATAATTATCATTATGATTTTCCATCGTCGACCATCACTATCGTTTCTGGAAAAAAAAACATTATAAAAATATAATTAATAATTATTGAAAACCGACCGTAGATCGTCAATTGTCGGTCGTCGCACATCATTCAATTTGTAAATAGTGGTATTTTTGTGCATTTGGCATTGCATTAGTGTGGAATATATCGCTTGTATACTGTGCATAATATCTTGTATAATATTATATCTACTAGACGTACTCTGTGTCTCTGTAGTATACTTGTATAATAGAACTGTTTTTGCTGGAGGATAAAATTTTGGTAATTACCCATAGTAATTTATTTCATTATAATTTATTTTTATTTTACTGTATATAATATGTATAGTAATTTTCAGTTTAAATTAATTGTTATGGATAAGTTTGTAATCGGACACAATTCAACCCTGCGAGAAAATGAAAACTCAGATAATGTCCAAAGTGGTTCAAGTTCTAGTAGCTCAACTGCTACTATACCGACTTTATCTCAATCGAATGCAATCGCAATAAGTAGCATTAATGCTGATAAAACTGTACTTGCTGGAGGTTATGTGATAGTACAGGTTATGATACAGTACCGGCTCTAGAGGAGGGCAAGCTGTGCGATCGCACCGGGCCCCGCACTTGTATGGGGCCCCACAAATTGTGTATTATGAATATCACTTTATCTTTGAGTAAAAATAATATAGTCCCAGTGAGTAAATCGCAACCCGTGGGGTCTTGTGGTTTTCTCAGGAAACGGGTTGTTATCGACGAAAATTAAGACTGTACCAATTACGCATAGTTTTGAAGTATTGCACGCGCATGCACTTGTAAAATTGTTTATCGTCGACGACGGTACGAAATATTATTTAGCTATATAATATAATAAATCAATAAATTAATATATATAAATATATATATGGGGCCCCGCAAAATTCTGCGCTGGGTCTCGAAAACCGTCGAACCGGCACTCTTATGATATTGGTAATTATATTGACCAGATTGAAGAAATTGACGATTTTACAAAACATGCAATTCTTGAAAATCATTGGAAACCCAAAAAAATTACATATTTCCTTTTTCTGTTCATGTTGAAACGACCCCCAAATTTCAATCATCTTTCTAAATATCCGTGATTAATTGTTTCTAATGTAAAAAAGTATTTATTTTGTAAATATTGTGTTATTTTCATATCAAACCGTTTAATAGGTTTCAATAATACAGTCCAGGATAAAAAATTAATAAAAGAGCCCTTAACTAAATTTTCTAAGTTGTCAGGTAAAGATGGAATTCTTGAATCTCATGCCCGTACAGACTATCATAAATTAGCATTTCAAAAATTTCAAAATTTCCTTAATACGTATAAGAGTCTTTCTATTGACATTATAAATGTATTGCAAAATAATCGTAAACAACAAATATTGGATAATAGGGAAAGACTCGTTCCAATTATTAAAACTATAATTTTTCATGGTAGACAAAATTTTGCATTAAGGAGTCACAGAGACGACGGGGATTTGTATAAGATAAATTAATCTGATAATCTTGTAGTAAACGAAGGAAATTTTCGAGTATTATTACGATTTCGTATAGAAAGTGGAGATACAATTTTAGAAAATCATTTAAAAATGTCAGGTAAAAATGCTACTTATATAAGTAAAACTAAACTACAACAAACAACAACACAACAACTACAACACTGAATAAGTAAAACTAAACTAATTCAGTGTTGTGGTAAAGAGGTACTTAACATAAAATTAAAAAGAATAACACTTGCTAAATTTTTTTGCATAATTTTTGATGAAACATCAGATGTTTCACATACATCACAACTTAACCTATCAATAAGGTATATTTTTGAAAATATTGTAAGAGACAGTGTTGTGCATTATCTAAATGATTTTATCTAGATGATTTATCTAGATAAAAACATTAATCTTTTTATCTTATCTAGATAATAATAATTTGAAGTATCTTTTTATCCATCTTTTTAAATAAAATGGTTATCTAAGATAAATTATCTAGATAATTTTGAAAAAGAACATTTTTTTGTTGTGGTAAGTGAAACGAGGAATAATAAACACTTAGTATTACCGTATGTACGTTTCAAGTTTTGAATATACATATTCTATAAAAGAAGAAAAGATATTGTATAGTTATTTTCACAGTAAACATATAAAAATGAACGTATTTGCGTATTATTAATAATACCATTAAATTTTATAATGATGAACTTTTTTTTTCTATATAATCGACGACTGGGCGATACCCACTGCCCAATTCTTACGCCCGGAATTTTACATACGTATACCTAATAGCTAATATACTCATATAATAATAATATAGACAATACAGTTCGTGTTCTACCACCGACTGTACAACACGTGTGCTCGCCGATAACGTTTTATAGCTCTCGATAGCACGTACATACTCCACGGCTGGCGTTACCAGGTAATAATATGATTATACACCCAATTAATCACGTTATATAACACGGTCGCCTTTATTCATAATTAAAATGAATAGAAACTCCTTGGGCGTCTCGCCCAACACCAAAACTACTCTACAAACTAAATCCCTCACCACCAACATGTCAAAAAAACCAAGTGCTTTACCTACACAAAAAAATCGCAATTCACCATCTACGAATTCATACCAACACAACATATCCAACTCAAAAACAAACCCGACTTCGAACGATAAAAATTTGCGATCTAACCAGACCCTCCTTTCCCGTCCCATCGATAACACATCAGTTTCTGCTGCTATCGCAAATCAATTAACTAATGACTCCCTATCGTTAACGGAACACTCTATTCAACCCGCATCTATCTACACAAACATCAACATGAACTTCGCTAAGGCGACTGCCACGGAAAACACTCCGAGCAGAGAGCAAGCGATAGTGTTTAATTCTATCGACGGAATATCTCAAATCGATTACATAATCGCCATCGGGAAAATAGTCAAACCTAGCAACATTATCTTTGTATCGCGTATTTCAAACTATCGTTTCTGTGTATTTTTATCCAGTAAACAAGTTCTCGATAATTTAATGCAACAAACACAGACTATTAAAATTAACGATCAATTAATTCAAATACGTAGACTTGTTAACCCGAATAAACGCATTGTCATGTCTAATGTATGTCCGTCAATCCCAAACCGAGCAATACTTGACGCATTAAAACATATAAATATAAATCCGACCTCTCAAATTAACCATCTAAAAGCCGGTATCAACATGGAAGAATACGGGCATATCATGAGCTTTCGCAGGCAATTGTACATTACACACGAAGATATTCTAAAACTGCCAAACTCAATGCTAATCACCCATAACGATAATCAATTCAGAATATTCCTCACGGATGATACGTTAACTTGTTTCCTATGTAAAGCCGTCGGCCACACGTCTAATAACTGCAAAAAAAACTCCGAAACATACTCTTCAATCGAACCTATAATTAACACAAATTCAATCAACGTTCACAACAACACCAACGAAACACAACTCACGTCTACAGATGATGATCCTCACCCCTCTGCCTCCAACTCCCAACCTGATGAAAAACAGGAACCTACAATCATGGACTGGTCATTAGATACAACTCTTATATTCGAACATAATGAAGAATCCCCATCAACGCCAACACAAGATGATACACACAAAAGACCAATCTCCGACTCATCGTCTCTAAAACTACCAGACTCCCCTACCAATCAAATATCCTCAAACACCACGGTCAAAAAAGAAAAAACTATTAAAAAAGCTAAAATTCGTTCTAGATCAAATTCATCTAATAGATCATACTCAAACTCAAACTCGGATGAACAAAAAAAACCAATAGAAAAATTCTTTACACAAAATGACAATCTACCTATCTCTTACCTACAATTTTTATATATACTAGAAAATTTTACTAATAAATCTATCAACATTCATTCACTTATCGAAGAAGTTAATATTGGTATACCTCCTCTAATGGACATAATAGATCAAATCAGACCACTAGTTTCTGATCGTTCAATAAAAAGCCGTCTCACTAAACTATCAAACTTCCTCTTCCAAGCCCAACCGCCTCTATCAAGCTAAACCACCACCAAACACATATACTATAATAGAATAAACAACCCTAGTTTAGTATATTCCTAACATCTATAATACACCTAATACAATATGATAAACATTATACAATGGAATATGAACGGGTTCTACTCAAAATTTGCAGAACTCCAATTACTTATTAAAGATTACACACCCACCATAATATGCCTACAAGAGACAAACCTCACAGACAAGAACAATCCTTCGTTATCTCAATACAACATCTATAAAAAAAACCGAAATACGTGCGACCGAGCAAGCGGCGGCGTAGCAATTTTCGTCAGTCAAGAATACCCTAGCGAAGAAATACATATAACCACTGATATAGAAGCTGTCGCGGTATCCATAACATTACCCCATAATAAAATAACAATCTGCAACCTCTACCTCCCCAATCAGAAAAATTTCACACTCACTGAGATAGAAAATATCACCCATCAACTTCAACAGTCGTTCATAATAGTCGGGGACTTCAACAGCCACAGCCCAATCTGGGGATCACATAAAACCGACACAAGAGGGAAAATAATTGAAGAGCTCCTAACTCAAGACAATCTAGTAACATTAAACACCGGCCTGCCCACCAGAATAAATCCGTCTGACGGGAAATTTTCTGCTATCGACCTTTCTATATCAAATACCTCCCTTGCACACAAACTTGAATGGAAAGTACTACCTGATATCTTCAGCAGCGACCACTTTCCCATCCAAATAACATTCACTTACCCGTCAAACAAAGAAGACTTATGCTATCCGCCGAGATGGAAAGTTAAAGAAGCTAATTGGAACCTCTTCAATTCATTAATAGAAAATAGTATATCCACACTTGAACCCCCTACTAAAGAAAATATCGATGATGATGTAAACCAATTTTCAAAACTCATCACTGACACTGCAAAAATGTCCATAGGACTAGACAACAACAAACCAAAACGACCTCGGGTTCCATGGTGGAACAACGAAATAAAAACATCTATTATAAATAAAAACAAATCCCTTAAAAAATACCAAAACACACACAGCTTAAATGACTTCGTAGAATTAAAACGAAATAGAGCGCGCACTAGATTTTTAGTTAAACTCAGTAAAGCCACATCCTGGAAAACCTTCACATCTAGCTTAGATAACCAGACTGATCCCTCAGTAGTGTGGAGTAAAATAAAATCCCTCAAAGGAACCAACCGACAGAGCAATATTCAACTTATATACTGTTCTAAACTCATATCGACACCAAAGGAAGTGGTAAATTCTATTGGAGAATATTTTCAAAAAAATTCAAGCAATTCCAACTACGATGACGAATTCCTAATAAATCGCCATCGATACTACTCTCCACCAAACACAATCGACCCTAATGATACCACACAAATCCTAATCAACTCCCAAATAACCATGGATGAATTGGAAATGGTATTGAGAACCAACAAAAGTAAAAGCCCTGGACCAGATGGCATCCCTTATATTTTTATCCAAAATCTACCCTTCAATGGTATCAAACACCTACTTGACATCTTTAACACTATATGGGTTAATAACGTATTCCCAAAACACTGGAGACACGGTTTTGTGATCCCAATCCTCAAGCCCAATAAGAATAAATATCTCACCGAAAGCTATCGCCCCATCACTTTACTTAGCACACTATGTAAGCTACTTGAAAAAATCATTAATCGTCGACTCATCTGGTTCCTTGAAAAAATTAAATACATATCTCCCGAACAAAATGGCTTCAGACAAAATAGAAGCACTCAAAACAATCTCCTAAGTATCAAAAGAGAAATCGAAATAGCTAATAGCAACAAAGTTTAGGCATGATCAGCTTCGATATTGCCAAGGCCTATGACACCACTTGGAGACCAAGAATATTGTACATACTTAACAAAATAGTAAGTAAAGGGAACCTACTTAACTTCATCCAAAACCTATTACTTGAACGTTCATTCCAAGTTAAATCATCCAACTGCTTATCTGATACATACACACAAGAAAATTGAGTTCCTCAGGGTTCTTCAATTTCCGTAACCCTTTTTCTGCTAGCCATTAATGACATTTCCAAGCAAACACCAAAACCAATCATTCCCATACTGTACGCTGATGATTTCTCCATTTTATGTCGTAGCAGCAGTCTAATAACAATAAAACAAATCCTACAAGATGCCACAAACTCACTAAGAAATTGGTCAAATTCATCTGGGTTTAGATTTTCAGCTGAAAAAACTAAACTCATTATATTCAACAACAAAAACAAAAATAAAATGTCAATTAGTTTGGGCAACCATATAATTAAAAATGACAAATATATTAAGATCCTCGGTATAATTTTTGATTCAAAATGTTCATGGGCACCTCACATCCGACATCTAAAACAAGCTTGCACCAATCGTCTCAATATAATCAAAATGCTATCTCATACCTCATGGGGAGCCCATTCCTCTGTACTTCTCAAGATCCACAAATCACTAATTTTGTCCAAAATAGATTATGGATCTCCTCTATTCTCGTCAGCAATCCAATGCCACCTTAAAAAGCTTGAAAATCTTCACAACTCAGGAATGCGCCTGGCAATAGGAGCTTTCCGATCCAGCCCTATAGACAGCATATCCAATATAGCAGGAATACCCTCCCTATCACTAAGATGGGCTGAGCAAAAATCACTACTGGCAGCCAGAATCCATAGATCTCCACAAGGAATCTCCACATCTCCCAATAATCTATTCACAAATTTACAAGACAAATTGAACCTAGATCAGATCATACCATCAACTATCAGCCTTCAGCCACCTTGGACAATCTCCCTAGATATCAATCTCGAACTACATCAGTTCCCCAAAAAGGACACTAATCCTAAAATATTTAAATACCACTTTAATGAAATCATAGCCAATGCCGAACCTCATATACAGATATACACAGACGCATCCATAACAGATCAAAGAGTTGGGGTTGCAATCATATGTGGTGACACTGAAATCCAACTTAAACTATCTGACAAATGTTCAATATATACCGCCGAAGCCATGGCTATACTAGAAACAATCAAATATTTCATACAATCTGTCGACGATAAACGCTGTATCATACTAAGCGATTCACTCAGTGCAATAACAAGCCTCAAAAATATAAATAACCCTATCGATATAGCTAGAAATATTCACAACTTTTGTCACATTGCATGTTCTGCCGGGAAACACATATCCTTCATGTGGATTCCAGGACATTGCAATATAACAGGAAATGAAAAAGCCGACGAGGTCGCAAAACTTTCACCCATATCACCCAAAGCTATCAATGTACCAGGATTTACCTACAGCGACGCAAAAAAATATATAAAAAATCTTTATGCCATAAAGTGGCAACGATATTGGTCAAATCAATCAACCAAACTCAATGAAATTAAAAAATCAATTCTCTCATGGCCTCCTCCTCCCGGTTGTTCCAGACGACAAGAAACAATTTTAAACCGCCTAAGAATAGGCCATTCATTACTAACCCACCGCCACCTTATGACAAGAAAGGATCCCCCCAATTGTACTACCTGCGGTGTCCAACTCACCATCAAGCACATCAGAATGCAGAAATAACCAGCAAGAACGTATGATAACCCTTGGTGCCACCCACTTATATGAAATCTTCAGCCCGGAACCAACCGCAACTCAAAAACTATTTATTTTCCTAAAAAAATCCACCTTATTCAAAGAAATATAACTTTATATTGTATAAAATCATGTAAATATGTAACTATGTAATTTATTTAAGTCACTGTCTGACCAATGGCCATAGCTGCCGCGGTCTTTTTGTTCTTTTAATAAAAAAAAAAAAAAAAAAAAATATAGACAATAATTGTGTGAACACTTGGATATAAAACGTCAATCTTTAGCTGGAACGTTCCATAAATAACAATGTATAAACTTAGATTAAAGTAATAAATAATAATAATGCCAACCAACCACTGAATAGTGGCCGCAGCTAAATAGAATTAGTGTATATAGATCTTAAATCGTGTTAGTGAATACTGAGAATAGCAACGAGGTAACAGCAATCAATTATTAGTTATTGGTAAATACGTACGGTTAAATAAAATAAGTATACCGATTTATATGGAATAGTTTTAAAGTGATAATATATTTAATCAAACTTGAGTTTCATAAATATAACATACATAAATAAATACATACAGATATACATTAAAAATTATAAATCGACCGTCAGAAACCAGTACTGATAACATTAATAATATTTTTAGTATCCTACATTCATATTTTGCTACGTTAATGTTCCATCGACTATCATTGTTATTAGGTATTTTCAGCATTTCGACTATAGTAACTAGTTGTCCTTATTTCTCAATTTAACATAGATAAATTTATTCCTCGAGAGAGGAAACCTATTCATGAAGATGATTCTGACATTATAGATGTAAGTTTAAATCATAAAAATCATAAAACTTGATACATTTTTAATTAAACATTGTTTAAATTATAATAAATTAATTTGATCTGTAAACTGATTAATAATAATAATAATAACATAAAATAAAAAGAAATAAAAATAGTTTATTTTTAATATCTTAAAATATTTATGTTTAAAAAATAATAATAGGTTTATGTACTCTTTTCTGTCTAAATTAGCAAAATTAGTTAAAATTATTTCAAACCAATTAAATCATAGTCGATAATTTATTTTTTTATTCATAGAAAAAAAAACATTTTACAAATGTTAGTTTTGAATGATGAAACTGTTTAAAATTATGTTTTTATCTAGTTTTATCTGTTTTTTATCTTGATATATGTAGTTATCTTTTATCTATTATTCAGATCAATTTTTAAATAGTTTTCTATTATCTTATCTAGATGAAATTTTAATGTATTATCCGTTATCTTATCTAGATAATATTTTGGTTATCTATGTACAACACTGGTTAGAGAAGATTTTGTAGGATTTGTAGATTTACATAAAAGTAATTATTCACAAAATAATGAATTCTTAGATACTGAATTAAATTTTAGTGAAAACCCATTAAACACAAATATAGTTGAGTCAATCATTTTAGGTAAAATTATTGGTTTAACGGTAATTAAAAAATTAAAAAAAATGGGATGGAATTTATTATTTTGTGTAGAGATAGGCTGTGACGGATATAGTGTGAATTCTATTATTAATTAGCAAATCAAAATCTGTTGACGTCATTCTCATAAAATTTTGAAATTACCCATTTATTTCTTGAGTCCTTAAATTGTGTAATAGAGTATTTCCACCAGTTTTTGCCCGTTGTGTGTATAAATGCGTAGTCCACCATCGTCTTTATCTTTTACTCTTCTTCTTAAGTGTGAGATGAATATAAATATATGCAGCAGCAGCTAATTGAAGAGACACTGTGTAAATCGACACTGAAGTTTATTTCAATAATAAATAAAAAAATGGAAATGACATGTAACAGATTACAGGCTTTAATTTCTATTGTAACAGTAACAGTAACAGTTCGTCAAATTGATACGCGTTGCATGTTCGCCGTTTTATTACATAGTGTGTACCCACCTTAACGTAACGCAATTTAGCTATAACATACCAACACATTTGGCACTAGTCACTAATAACAATAATATTATTTTATTTTTTGTAACTTTATAATATTCTAGTTAGTAGTTGTAATGAACTACGGAAATAATCGAAAACCCAATACATTATAAACCTATTTTAGGGATTTGGGAGGGCGTACGCCCCCTTCGCCCCTCCTCTTCTCTTGGATCCACGCCTGCTGCACAGCTTGTATAATGTATCCTATCGGTTTTGTCATAGATTGAATAATGTTAATTTTTTTCTTGCCGTAGTTTACGCATTCAATTTTGGAAAAAAAGTTATTTTACCGTAGTTGACTATTTCCTTTCGACGCTCATCGCCATTGGAATCTGTGTTTAAGTGTGTGTGTTCCGCGATTTTGACAAACGTAACCTCGCGTCACGGACCATCCTCCGAAAACCATAAATTTTGCCTTTCGTATATTGAGTACCGATTGTATTAATTTGTGTAACTCACGCAATCGTATATGCTTATTATCGCCGTAACAAACACCGTTATACTGTCCGTCAAACATGATTATTTTCATTTCTATTCATCATTGTATTGTATTGTGTTATGCGTTCTACATCGGATCCACATCCCAACAACTACATCCGAAACAACGACGAGTTCGTTATAGGTACCGATCACCGGTTGTGATGTAACCACGATATTTGTGATTTACTACGTACTCTTACGTATGTGATGTGCGATCTTATTATTCCTGCATGTTGTTTTGATAGGTCAGTTGCATATGAACACGAGATCGATCGTCTAATATAATATATTCTTAAACTATGGTAATAACAATAACTACACCTTTATGTGTGTATTTTTCTAAAATATTAATCTCTCTGAATCTTTTGGAATTCCAATAATACTATCTAGAATGAAAATATTATACAATATTATATAGTATTAAACCTGAGTAATTTTTCTTTGTACAAGTAAACACACATATACAATATATGAATATATGAACTCGCGTTTTTTTTCCCGAAATCTCAGAAATTATTTAACCTGAGAGCAACGTTTATTTTATTTTATTTCATGAATGTTAAGATAGTACATTAAATTTTATGCCTATTATTTAGATTAATTTTCTAGCTTTAATGTTACAAAGAATGGCTTTTCTTTAAGCAATCATTTTTATTTCACATATATTCATAGAAAGTTAAATTATATTAAGTGTCATTTATTTAGTTTTTTTGTCATTACAATTTAAAATATACAACCTTATTATTTTTATTCACTCTGTACAAATATTTTTGAAAATTTCAAATAATTCCAATTAGAATAAAGGACAATATAGTTGTACTGTAAAATGCTGCAGTTTAATATATTCATAACGTATAAATTATTGGCAAAGATTATGACAAATGTCATTGAATAATTATAAATAAAAATGCTTAACGAAATAATATATCTAAGCTTTGTATTATTCATTTTGGTTGTAATTTCCATCGCATTGTATTCAACAAATTTGCAAACAAACCAAGAAACTATATATAAGAAGACAATCGCATAGTTTTTGAGATCTGAAAGATTAATTAATCCATTTATATATTTCATTATAATTACAACTGAATTAGAAAATATTTTATACAAAAATTATTCCAGAAATATATGGAAATTATAAAATGCATTAATTATATTTAATACATTTTTTGATAATCGATTTAAAGCTTAAGGCTATAAAGTAGATATTTTTGAAATCATTTACACTAATCGTAAATGCAATATAAATGTTTTTAAATTATATTAGGTAATTAAATATGTTACTGTTTAATATTTAGAAATTTTCATAGTTCATAATAATATGAAGTATAAAAATAAAATATATTAAACTCTAAGCATACATAAAAATATAATAAGGAATAACAATAAATTGAATCTATATTATGTTAGTAAATAAATTGTAAATTTGATTTTTAGTCTGCAGATGTAAAAAGTGAAATCGAAAGTGCTATTTTGGAAGTAACTGAATATATTATTATATATATATATTAAAATATTATTAATATTATTAAATGTGGTCATTATATTTAAATTATAAGAACTTAGGTTAAATTAAAGTAGATAAATATTTTAATATAGACTCGTCGATGTAGAAGTAGGGAAAAGCTCATTTAACGTGACATGCAAGTATCGACGTACTTTAAACTACTATAATGTATAGTAAACACTACATGACATAACACATACTCATATCAACTTGATATTTACTAATAAATATAACCAATAAAAAGTATTCGTCAATATCACACATGGTAAGTTCATAAGTTAGCTTAGTAGCTTAGCTATTTATTCAAGCATTATTTTGTCTGGTGTTACTATAATTTGGTATTTTCTCGGGCATTTTACATTTTTATCCACCAGCTATTATTTTTCAGGAATTTTTCTGTAGGTACATATTTCTATTATCCATAATATACATTCGAATAATTAAATTCCATTTTCATTTTTTTTTTAAATGAAAAAAAAATGTATTATTCCACTGACTTGTAGCCATATTACTATATAATAATTTAAATGTAATATACGAGTATATAATGTAAATGGTCATTTCTTGAGTATTCCTTTTTTTTTTATTTTTCAACTATCAATTTTTCTTATTTTTAATTTTTGAAAAATGTATATAGGTATAGGCACTGAAGATTGTTCATTCAAAAAATTTAATATCGATAAAAGATAATCCTAAAAAAAAAAAAAAAATTCCAATTGTTAGAAAATATAATTTTTTAGTATAGGACAAATTATGATTCATTTATACAGTGTATGCATAAATGATAGTTTAATTTTTTTACACAGCAAAAATATACGATCGTATATTGTACGTGTGTGTGTGTGTATGTGTGTGAGCGTACTCCGTTGCATATTTCTATATTTTTTTCTTTATTTATATTTTTATTTAATTTATCTATATTTAAATTTATAATTTCTATATTTATTTACTTTATTTTTCAAGTTTTCGGTCGTCTGCAGACCTTTACCATACACCAGTAAAAAAACACTAGGAGACCCCGTTTATTATTATGAAAATTTCATTAAGAAGTTTTCGTGGTTGCACGCGAAACGCGATCAAACTGAATGTGCTGAGACATCTGTTGCCCCGTGTTTTAAAACCACGGCATAGCCAACGAGTATGCTATTCATATTACAAAACTTAATCGTCAGTGAAACGTTTTCCAGACGTTGCTCCCCGGACAGTATAGTGTAGTATAGTGTAGTGGCAGTGCATAGATATAATAGTCCCTTGAAAGCGCGTGCGCACGCGTACTGTACACAGAGGGAAAGCGCATAGTGGAGGAGGAGAAGTATTTAGTAACATTTGTTTCCTTCTTCTCTCGTCATCGTCTCTCGCATTCCTTCTCCTACCCTTGCCGACCATTCCTTGTGCATGGTTCCTGTCCTCCCACCCCCCGCCGTTCCAACTGCCACACCACCGGTAGTCTCCGGTCTCGGGTGGCACTCGTTTGCAAGAAAACCAAAAGTTTTCCCTATCACGGCGTATAATCGACGCCATTTTATTATGAAAGTTAAAAGTCTCGATTTCATTATCGCCAAAAATCTCTCGTTCAAGCAGTGGAGCGTACGCGAGGTCAAAAAAAAAAAAATGGTGATTTACTTAATATTATATGTTTACGAACGGTCATGTATCATTGTATCGGTCCAATTCGAAAGGGTGGCTGAAGTTCAGAAAAATTATGGTTGTCTATGAAAAAAAGAGAAGTATAGAAGGCAAAAGAGAGAATGAGAGGGAAAGCCAGTCAAAACAGTGGACATTTTCGATTTGATTTTCCAACACTGCGTATCTGTTTGTCAGAGGCATAGGGTCGAAGAATTTAGTTTTCATGCAATTTAAATACATGTCAAAGCATTTACCTTATGATGACATTGACAAATATTATAAAACATAGAACACTTTTATAAAATTTGATATAATTTTTGCTTATTAATTGAATAATTAATCATAGATTGTTATTCTGATTTATATATAAATACTCCTATAATGAAATACTCAAAATCCAAGTATGTAAAATATAGCACGAACTTAATCTTAAATTAATCTTAATTAACGCTAACCTAATATACATATAAAATAATGTGGGTACATAACATAAATATTTAGCTAAGAAAGAAGTATGTTCTTTTTTTTTTTTTTTTACTAACTTCGTCCACAATACGAAAGTGCGTAGTGTGTAAAAGTCAGTCATACCAATACACAGCAATTGATTAACACTGTGTAAACCTTTTTTTTTTTTAATTAAAAAATAATACATTCATTGTTAAATTTAAATAATTATTGGGTTTTTTAATAAATATAGTGATTCATACGAGTACATTCAAATTAATTATACGTATGGTATATCGTATATTATTTTTACGTTTAAGGAAAAATATATACGACGACGATAACGCAGTCTTTTGCACGTGTTGGAATTAATGTTTACAATGTGAAATATAATAATAATAATAGTAATAATAATAATAGTAATAATAATAATAATAACAATACATACATAAAAGGCATAATGTGTGGTCGTGTTTTTTGACGACTAGCAACGATGTACTAATATAATGATTATTATTTCCCGAGTACAATGCTTTATTGTACTGCCGCGCGTTCCTCACGTTTTCCTCTCGGCTCTTGTATCGAAACGCGCTCGCAATGATAATAGTCATATTATAACGCAACAAGGATGACACGTTTACCTTTTAATAACGAAGGTTTCCTTTAAATTATAAATACATTTAAAATACATTTATACAGAGGTACGGGCACTGTATACAAACATCGAGCATCACATTTATTATTAGGCTTGTCATGTATGCAATTGTCTGTAATCCAATAAAATATTGCTTTTTTTTCTCTATTTTCGAGAAATAAAAGAGATTAGTTTTAGGCAATAAAAATTGTCGAAAATTGTAAAATTTTAGTATTATTTTTGAATTCCATTCAAAAACACTAGAAAGTATTGACTTTTATCGTTTGATGAAATTCAAGCGCAACTATAAGGCTAATGTGACTATTTTTTTTTCGATAATATTTATTATATTATGTTTTTTTTTGTTTATTTTTGTTGTGTTCTGCAGAGATTCACCATATAGATGTATAACTAACTGATATTTACCGAAATAATACAATTTGAGAAATACGGGTTCTGCTGATTTGTCTACACTGGAAATATTATTTCATCCATAGTTTTTATTGAGTTTTCACTCAATTATTTTTGCATAGTCAATTTTATAAAGTCTATCAGACACCCACTTTCCTAATAAATGATTCGATCACCAATTAGAAATCCCACAAAAGAATATATTGTGCACGCATGCAATTGAAATCATCACAAAGAATGTCAGTTCTAGACTCTGTCTAAGTCCGATAAACAATATTTACATGATGACACAAAGGTAGATATGGTGCTCTAAATAAACTTCTAGTTTAACATGGGACGACATAAAATATCAACCTAACATAAATACCGGATGAGCGAACAAATATTTATTTCAAACAGTGAATTATTCAACCGAGTATGTTAGTTGGTTGTATAATTTGAAATTGGTTAACTTACCAAAAATCCGCGCTATACGACAATGTTTGAGTTCCAAATATATTTACTGAGAATTATAGTAAAAATTTTTTTTCAAAACTTCAAACCTTACATGTGCGCAGATAATAATTGCATGATAATGAAAAAAAAAATCGATCATATAGAAATACCAAGAATGTGTTACCGTTTTTTAAAGCTATCTGAATCGATTTGAATAATATAAAGCAGGGATGGGCAACTGGTGGCCTCCGTTCTTTTTTTTTGCTTAACATCTTAATACTAATATACCATATAGCAATATATTTTTGATCTATTATGGATATTTGTCATCCAAAAATTTAAACACAAAAAAATAAAAATATTCTCCATTGTAAGA
Organism: Sipha flava; assembly: GCF_003268045.1. Classification (NCBI taxonomy): domain Eukaryota; kingdom Metazoa; phylum Arthropoda; class Insecta; order Hemiptera; family Aphididae; genus Sipha; species Sipha flava. The sequence continues at coordinate 321,872 of NW_020271747.1, forward strand.
TCAATACATCTCTTGCTTTTGATACATAATCATCGAGTTGTAATATATTAAAGATATTTCAAAGAGGTACTATCATCAAATAAACTGCACAGTACTGGTAGTGCTTGTATTAATAAAAAATAAAAATATTAACAATCATGATGAATACTACTGATGATTTCTTTAAAACTCCTATGAACTGAAAAGAAAGCTTAAGAATAATCTCTTTGGAAATAATACACGTTAAATACAATTCATAGACATTTGTATTTTATGTGATCTATGATTATATTACCTAATGGTGTAATACTCTGGACGATTATAATACCTAAATCATTTTCTTTATTTATTTTTAAATTTCTGTTTTTTAAATTTTAAAACCCATTTAGATAAATAATTATAAAACTTAAACAAAATAAGCCAGTGAAATATATTGTAATAAACTATATCATCAAATTATTATTTATTTTTTTTTGATTTGATTAACATCTTTAAAATTGCGTTTAATTTTGCGTGTAAGGACAGCATTGTTGTTTTAACGAAACTAATAATTAAAATTCAACAAGTCGTTATTGTTTAAGTTAGCAGCATTTATATTTGTTGATTTTAAGTTTAAACGAACGTTTTTTAAAAAAAATCAATTTAATATTTAATTTAAAAATAGTTTTTCATTTAGAGCATTTTCATGTAAGTCGTAAGACTGTAATGCATTGAGGCGTATAACGCTTCACTCGAAATAAACGCACCAAGTATTATACAAGTAATCGGACGATAATATAATAAAATTAATTGTTGAAATGTATATGAGTTCAATAAAATTTTATTTTACTCCAGAGTTCAAAACTTTTAAGTACACATATTATGAATTGTAACAACTCGATGTATATTTTTCTGAAAATAATAATTTTTATACGACGAGTTTCCGTTAATTTGTAATTTAATAAATAAATAAAGTATAATAAAATATACAATTGTATACACTTATAGTTCTATTATAGTATGCGTTGTGTATGCATTTAGCTCAATTAAGACGTTTTTCGAAATAGAATGATTTTAGTGGTTATGTTTGGTTGGATATCACTTGAACGTCGACTCTCATTAAGACGTTTTATTGGAGCGGACATAACCATACCGAAAATTACGAGTTCAATCAAATATCGACAGTACAAAAGATTACCTCCGATAATTCATTGTCCAACTATGCTTATGTAGTAACAATATGATTCTGGAAGTACAATATAATACGCGTATACAATATACTATTAAAATAAATATAATACATATTTTTAAAGAAGAGAAAGGACAGAGAGATTATGGATTGATTACTATATATAAGCGAACGATTTCGGTGTGTTTAAACAGTTTTTATGTCAACAAAGTATATTATACATAGATGTGCAGAGAAAAGCTTTTGTTTATTTGAAATTTGAAGAGTATCATTTAATAAAATCATGTGCGATAGAATTTATTTGATTTTTTTTTTCAAATAGTAATACTTTAAAATAATTATAAAAAAAAAAAAATCGTACAAATATAAGTTAAAATATTATGTTTATATCGAGTGATATATGGTTGGGACGGTACGATAAAGTTCTATTCTTTTATCTTATATTACGTAAATAAACCTGCAAATCACGTAACCTTACTTTTAAGTTTTAAATTTGCCGATTAAAGCAGTTAACGTACGCGATTATATATATTCATATAAGTCATTACACACAGGAGTATAATTATACCATATTCATGGACTTACAATATACTAAAAAATTAAGGAATTTGATTATTCGTCGAGTAAGTAATAGACAAATTACTATCAGTTAATTATTTATCAGATTGGAAATCTATTATTCATGTAACGGTTATGAATCCAAATTCCCTAAGTGGTATTTACAAACGGTTCAAAAACAATTATATCGATTGAATAGTTTTAATAATATGGTGTCAGATATGAAAAAAATCACATGTATCGAGTTTCAAAAACTTTTCTAGTCTAGTCGAAAAGTTAAACATATAATTTTAAGGTCACGAAAATTGCATGATTATGAATTCAATTGTATTATAGAATTATGTTGGAACACGGAAGCATGATAGAGTGATTGATTGTCCGTCCACAATCTGGTTAAGGCACTCTTCTGGACTTTAGTCATTATAACATTATGATTAGTGACCACTCAAGTATTTAATGATTCAGTGGACCGTGCTCCTACATTAAATATGTAATTTAACCTAAAAACATATTAACTGAGGTATAATAGTTTCATAAAGTCTGAAATATTTTATCGATACATACTCGAATATAATTATAGTTACAATGATACTCATTTTATATTGCATAATCGTGCATACGATATTACATGATCACATATCGTTGGATTAAATATTGACTTATGAATTTTACTTTATCACATTTTCTAACGGAAGATGTTCTTACGATACGTAATGTCCACTATGTAATACTATCAACACTAAAATGTTTCATACTCACATTTTTTTCATAGAAAATGATTTAAGAATAATCAAATTAGTTGATTTGGTATTATTTTACAGCTATAATACAAACATGTACGTAATTCAAATTAAGTTCTTTTTTCATGATAATTGACGAATGTTAAAATATTTCTTTACATAAAATCCATAAGAAAGTTAAAATATTTAATTAAAACGATTTCATTGTAAAAGTCATGATTTTCTTAAGTTTTCATTAATATGATGAATAATCCTTCTCGTTTCTCATTTCAAAATAGCATCCAAATAATAGTATTAAAACCTTCGAGTACAAAATATATAATAAAAATAAATAAAAAATTAAAATTTTTAAATTCCGGCAAGTCAAAATTATAACGATCAACATATTATTATTACACCGTTTTATATACTGCCAACACGTCAGTGCTTGAACCGTTGTCGTTGTGTAGTGTACATATGTCATCGAAAAAGAAAACATAAAGAAAAAATAGTTCTGCATGTTGGATTTTCGCAGTTTTACAGGACTGGAAAGGATCAACATCGTCGCGTGCGACGAGCGAATTACGCGTTAGCGAGCGCAGGTACTCCGAGGAAACTGTTTTTGAAGCTAATATTTTAACGTAACTGCCGTCGTCAATGTGTGACGATGAAATAAATTGTGTCCCTCAGGAACACTTGGAATTGTTCATTGTGAACTCTCACGGTATACATATATACCTTACCACTGTGAAGCATGTGTTCACGGGATTAGGAAGTGATTCTTATACACATCCGGTACAAAACACGAGCGATAAATAAATTTAAAATATATATATATAGCTATTCAAACAGACTCACGTTAATTGAGAATGTTCAGCAGGAGTGTGAACGGACAAATCGTCGAAAATTCAACTATCCAGTCGTGATGATGGTTTTGCTGTGATATAACACGAGTAGCAATAATTAAATAATATATTATATAAAAATAGAAACTCACGCTGTTTCAGGTGCAATTCGACCATTATTTTTAGAATCTAAAATTTGTGAAATTACGAATACGCACAAAAAAAAAGTTAAAAAACCATTATAAGTGGGTATAATATTACCTATTTTTAGTTAATTTTAAGTATATCAATTTGAGTATTAAAAACATCGATTTCACCATTTTACCATTTACAAATTTCTGCTTACCCACCTACTTCGAACAGTTATATTGTTTGAGTATAATTTTGTCCTTTGTTCAGCAGACCACAGCTGAATTAATTTATTAATGTCCATACCGATTATTTATTGACATTAAAATTTGGTTTAAAATAATTCATTCTCGAAACGATTCCTACCATTATAAAAAATACAAATTTCAAATATTTAATTATAGCTATGGTTTGCGCTCAAATCAGTAGTTCAGCTAACACACCCATTCATTAAACGTAAAAATTAACAAAACCAGAGTATTTTCTTGTGGTTCATTAATTAACCACCATTAATTTATGGTACACTTAGTATTATAAGATTTTGTAGGTTGGATGTTAAAACCACATATTGAAGTTCCTTCTGAACAAAAATTCCGAGTACACAATCGATCGGCGTTCGAATAAGTTAATAACTTCAGTATTCCATTTGCGCTATCAACTGTTCATCAAAGGTCCCGATTGAAGTATGAAACCGATATTAATTATTCTATAATATATGTTGATGACATTATACGAGTATATCGTATGATTGTTTCAAAAACACCCGTCCATGGCGATCATATGTAAGTACTTGTCGTCTGTAGCTTGCAGTTATAGTCAGTAGATCTACGACAATCGAGCACATCAAATTTAGCGCTAAACAACAGAGCATAGTCAAGTGAAAGACGTTAAGGAAAAATATGCTTGATATTTCTGAAATATGTTTGTGGTATGTGAAAACATATGAATAATTAATGATAATACTATCAATATAATACAGCGTATTGTTAAAAAACAAATGAAATAAAAGGAAATGCATTTCTAATGCTTTATAATAAATAAAAATGTTGATCAAATAAAAATAAAATAAAATGTACTTTGTTTTTTTACGACAAGTAAGCGACTACAAAAAGTGTTGTACAGTTACGCAAATACGTATTAATAATCTAATCTATAAATATTGATTCGCGTTAGCTTACCGAGAACCAATTTGATTTGAATCAATTAATGCAGATGGATAATTTTTCTAATACTCGCTAATAACTATCGGGTATTAATTTTTATGCCGTTTAATTTTCGGGCGCTTAAGTGTCTGCTTTTAATTGTCGGAACTCCATTGTCAGTTTTCTCGACTTGATTTTATTTGTTTTACCCAGTTTGTTCTGCATTATTTTTTACGCTCTTAATTACACAAGTAACATTTTAGTGCTAAACACTTATTAGGTATTATAATTCATGTCTCATTTGCGTTGGACGCGTATGAATCTTTGCTGGGCGTACAATTAATAAAGGCGTCGGTTTCCGCACACGCCGCACAGTGGGACAAATTACACGGAAAGTTGGCCAAAATAGCATTTATCGAATTTGACTTATCAAATTATTATATATATATCAATAACGGAGTTCATATTGCAATGGAAACCGATTTCGTGCACGTGTTGTGGCCTAAATTGATTTAGTTATAACAGTTGTAATAAAGTCTGCATACAGTATAAAATCAAACATTATAATATTATTTTGAATTTTAGTTTTTTTCTATAACTTAGTGATTTACCGAAAAAGCCAATTTACTTGCAACTAACCTTGCCAATAATTTTTGTCCCCACTTAAACATAAATATTGCAGACCACACTAATCATACAACTCAATCATTAGACACTCTCTGTCCTATGGCCTTTCCCACTAAACACACGTCTCCATCAGAAATTATTTTTATAATAAAAAAACTATATAATAACAAATCTTCCGACCACGATTTAATTATTAAAAAAAACGAACATCAAACATCTTCCTTAGAAAGCTATAATCCTCCTCGCTTATATTTTCAATTCTATACTTAGATTATCATATATACCATACGCTTGGAAACATTTCATTATAAGATTAATTCAAAAACCTGGAAAACCCCATGATTCCCTCTGTTTACATAGACCAATTAGTCTCCTACCTTTTTTTTTTCAAAAATTCTGGAAAAAATCATACTTAAAAGAATCTATCCTATAATAAATGCAAATAAAATTATTCCCAATACCCAGTTTGGATTCCAAAACAAACATTCTACACTACACCAAATTCAAAGATTAATATATATCATTTCATCATCTTTAGAAACTAAAAACCATTGTGAAGGCATTTTTCTTGATGTCGCACAAGCGTTTGATCGTGTGTGGACTAAGGGACTACTCTATAAATTACGCTTTTTTCTAGCTCCTTTGTTTCTCATACTAAAATCCTTCTTATCTCAACGCACATTTGATGTACGTTGTAATGATGAAACATCAAATACTTATGCTATTAATGCAGGAATACTTCAAGGAAGCATCTTAGCTTCAACCCTTTATAATATTTTTACTTCCCACATTCCACATTCACGTGACTGTCACCTCTCTACGTTCGCAGACGAAACTGCCATATTAGCCAACAATCCTGACCAGAATATTAAAAATAAATTACTCCAAAATTATCTAGATCAGTTAAAAAATTGGTTCAAACTCTGGAGAACAAAAATAAATGAAGAAAAATAAATTCACGTAACATTTACTCTACGTTCTATCAAAGGCATTCTATTATCAATTAACAATAACTTAATTTCACAGAAAGACAGCACCAAATATCTAGGAATTCAACTGGATAAGAAATTAAACTGGGCCCACCATATCAAAAACAAACGCAAATCATTAAATCTACGTCTACATTCTCTTCGACATCTTCTCCGTTCTAAAATGTCACTAAATATAAAACTATTAATCTACAAACAAATTATACGCCGAGCCATGACTTACGGTTTCCAAATTTGGGGATCAACAAAAAAATCAAATATTTCTATCCTACAAACCTTCCAATCAATTAACTTACTTCTAGTAACAAGTACCCCTATGGTATATCAGTAACCACATACTCCATAAAGACCTTAGCATACTAACACTTTCTGAACTTGTTTCTTCCTACTTCAAAAAATTCGATAATGACACCCAGAACCACCCTAACCCTCTAATATCTAATCTCCATAATCCCCAAAACCCTATTAATCCCTTACGTCGTTTCAAAAGAAATTGGTCAAGAGACTCCTATAACTCAGTTTAGTGTTCTCGTAGCTTATCCTCTCTTTAATATTTCATTTTGAAGTGGTGTCAATGGACTCCTTCTTATATCATGTACTCATGCCTTGTAAACATTGTTTATTTCTTTATTGAATTCAATTTATTATGGAACCATTAGCAACAGGTCAGTTACGTAACGTTTTTTACATAAATTTTACATAAGCTATACATAATATATACATAAATAACTACTAAAAATAATAATAATATTTACGTTTCACAAAAATGATATATAGTTTAAGTTCACTTTCAAGTCTTTCCAAGCTTTAAAAATTGCAAAATATAATACTCAATATAGTATTCTATCACTTCTATAAAAAAAAAAAATGTTAACTATATTTGCCTCAAATCGTGTAAATAATTTCTGACTGTAAAGACGAATAAAAATTTCACAGAAAAAAAATATAAATTGTTTATTTTTTTCTTCGGAGGGTGGGTGGGTGGTCTAGTTAATAACTAATTATTTAAAGGAATTTTAGGAAATGTACAGTATTTTCATAAAAGAGCAATATACTAAGTTATTAGACTTGATTGGACTGATAAACGTTATTATAATATTATAATTAATAAGTTTATTAAATATTTTACCTTATACATGTGTAGTAGTGTTATATATTATTTTTCTATGTATGCATTAAAATACACAAACAGTAATTAAAGCATATCTAAATTTTTTGAACACATGGTTTATATACTATCTCATATGAGTATATATTATAAATATTGCTCATTTTGATAGTACCTATAGAAATATTATATTGATGAAAACAAACGTCATAACTACAGTGATGTATTACTAAAATAAATCATTGGTATACACGTTATTTCATGTAGTAAATATCATATGGCAGGAACCAAAAAAACTCACTCATGAATTACACATCCTTATTTATGACTGTTTGATAACAAAAACTTGTTGTTAAATGATAACAAATTTGAATTTTTCATTAAAAAAATATAGTAATAATAAATCTAATACCGAATCACATCATAAATATAACCACAAGTTAGGTTAGCCAAGATAATATATAGTTATTTGTCAAATTACAAGCCATACGCTAGATACGGCCGTATACCCACGTATCATCAATTTATCGTAAGCTATACGCCATGGATAAAATTAGCATATTAGGTATACGCCGTATACCCCTGTATACTCTCCAATACACCACTGCATAACTAGCTTAAAAATGTTTGTCTAGAAATGAATTCAAACAATGTTTTGATATCCAGACAATAATTATATGATATAATGAAAAGCTCTAGATGTGAAACTATTGATGAAAAATTTAAAAATAGTAAGAGACCAAATTCATCAAACAACTTTACGTAAATTACACACAAACACCATCTACGTCTTTTGGGTTGAAATTTACGCACGTGCACCCTCGTCGTTTTCACATTTTCTCCTTCTTGCCGGAAACATTTAGACTGTAGAAAATTAATGAAGTGTACGTCATTTGATCGTCAAACGTGCGGCTGATTTAACCGCTCCCCATCTTCAGGCGATTTGCCATTCCCCCCCCCCCATGTAAATTATTATCGTTATCATCGTCATCATCATCATTTTCATTGTATAATAATAATAATTCTCGTTTAAATGTAAAACATCGTGCGCAGAACCGCAAAAACTGAATTGTAAAAAGTTTTTTAACAACCGTTTTATTACTTTCACCCATTTCTCGGCCGATTGCCTTATCATTTTTACAATTATTATGTTATGTACGCCATGCACACACAAAACCGTTGACACTTCACGTACATGCAAATGGACCAACACTCCACATTAAGAAAACGATTGGGGCGAAAATTTTTCATTAATTTAATTATTAAATACTAAAATCAATGGTATCAATAACCTAATACATTAATAATAACTTTTGGTTTCTCTTTAAGCTGGCTTATCTCTCTTCCAAACTTACATATTATGCATTTACTTAATTTATTAATATTTAAAGATCTTTTTCGTCCTACTAATATTGATTTTCATATAAACATATGAATTTAATAATTTCAAACTTTTTATTGTTTATACATATTTACATTATCTTGTTTTTGAGATAATGAATCAATTTTTTGAAGATTGCGACATTTGTTATAGGCTCGTAATCAAATTTTTGACAAACGTGTGGCAGTGTTTAACTCGCTATATATCGTTATACGTTTCTGTCAATCTAAGCTGAAGATAATTTTAATACTTATTAACTTCTGGGGTTCGATATTCAATTTTACTCAGAAAAGATACTAAAATATGAATATTATTCAAAAATATGTTATTAAAAGTAAATATTACCTTCAGAAAAGAAAACAACTTAAAAACTATAATACGATTAAAATAAAGAAGGATAAAACTGATTTGGAAAAATTTGAACCAGTAAGACGAATCGGATATCTTGAAATAGAATTTTAATACATTTTTAATTCCATCTCTAAAGTAATCAGGTGGATATATTTAATCAATCACCTTATAAAGCTGGGTTACGTCACTTTTTTTTTTCGGTGCACAATATATATTTAATAACATAAGTTATTGTTAAGTTGGAGGCAAAACGACGTCATTGTTATTGCGTTTCAATTGAACAGAAGATGTGACAGGAGTAATGAATATTTGTGTTAACCGCGAGACGTGTGGCGTGTACGCACCTTACGGTTGTCACCGGTTGCTGCGTGAAAATGAAGCCAACGCGTAGGTCAGGGCTGTTAGGAGGGTACGGTCGTATATAAAAGTTACACTCAGTATAAAAATACACGAGATAATTCAACGATGATATCATATAATTACCCGTTATCGTTTGGGCAGACAGCGGGATAAGAAAATGTGCGTAAAACTCGGTCCCGAAATCACTTCTGTTATTTTTAAGTTGTTTCTTTACGGTAGACATTATCATGGTTGAAGTATACAGGAAAAATGTTCAAATAGGTTTTGGTTTTAAACCGAAATCTATTTGTGGCCTATGGTAAATAATCTCTCGTATTATCCATTTTTTATCATCAACAAAATGTGCTCTAGCTTAACGAATCCAATAACCGGAAATAAACATTTTTGTTTCAGTATAAAAATCCACTTATTGTTCCCCGTTTCATTGTCGACAAAAAATGTACACAATAAACAAATTATACAGGAATTTTATAAAAATTGTATAGTTGTATACCTAAAATTATTCATTTTGTAATAAATAATAAAAAATAAAATTAATTTTAAAAATGATTAATTGGTTAATACTCGTAAATTAATACATAAATAAATAAAAGCTTAGTCTGGATTATTTTTATATTTTTGATGTATGACCAGTTTCATCAAAATGTATCATCAGGTATGTACAATAAATTTTGTAAGCTAAGTTAAGCTAAGCTTTTATTTATTTAATTATTTATTTATATATTACTTGTTTTTTATTTTTATACTGAGAATTATGAGTAAACCAAATAATATATTTGATTTTAAATAATATACGCTACACTACATTACCACTTGACGTTTAGTTTTAAGTTAATAAGTAGTAATACTAAATAACATATTCATACTCGTGTGTAAATTAGCAACAAAACACACTAAATACTACTTATAAAAAAAAATAAATAAATTAGAACTTTGACCAATTTAGTTAGCTATTGGTATATTCATATGCAGTACATGACATTGGAATTATGATTATTTTGAAACAAATTAAAATAAAATTTGTTAGTATATTAAAACTGTCAATTACATTGCACTGCATATGCATAACATTCGTATACGTTTTGCCAACCAAAAAAATAACGATTACGGAATCCTTAATAATATTTCATATGATAACACGAGAGCCGTATACCTATAGCATAGAAGTCTGTGATACATATACGTGTCATCACCATTCGTTGAGCAGGAAAATACCATCCTTTGTTCATCACGAGTGGTCCATTACCATCTTACCCGGTACCCGCGAGCGCGTTATGACGATTCGTGTGCGTTTTTTTTTCGCTCAAGGTAAAAGTTTTGTGTTGTCAACAGTGGATACCAACGATCCCGCAGCATGCACTCTTTGGATTTGTTTCGGGTAAACACAACTATAGATATCATTATACTTTGACCGTACCTAACGCCTTTTCATTTATTACTCAGTGTAAGATTGTCCGTGCACGTGTACATGGTACGTACTCTTCGTGTAAGTTCGTTAATCGAAGTGTTATATTGATTTATATCAAGGACAGCCAAACGGTCGATAGCGGAAATTTTAAAGTCGATCATGTTAGAATTTGTTTTTAAGGACATGAACACGAAAATTAATCGAAGTTGTAGTGAACAAATTGCAGATAAGTTAAATGCAAGTTTGTTTCTTAAAAAAATGTTCTATGAAAGTCAATACTCAAAGGTGAAGTATATTTTTAGTAGATCGTAACCAAAAAAAATGTAGCCACCCCTGATTTATATTATACGTTGTGATGCCTAGAATATATTATATGTATATAATTGCGTTTTTATAATTATAATTTTTTTTTCATCTCTTCGAAAAATAAGTCGGGGTTTTTAAACAGTTTTTGAAAATTTTTTTGCCAAAACTTATCAAATGCTAAAATCAATCGGATTTTTTATATCGATTTCCTTGATGTAATCATATCATTTTGTCCACGGTTTCAACGACCGATGCGATGTCCAGTAAAACGAGTAATGCATTAGTTTGACCCAGACGATGCGCATTTTAAATTATTTTGTCGACGGAATGCCGAACAAACGATGATAATTTTAAAAGTAAGCAATGACGACAGCACCGATTCCCAATGCCACGTACTAACACGATATAGGTGCATCGTTAATGAACAGTAGTGTCTCGTTCGTTGCGATGCGCGGCGACGGGAGCGAGAGAGCTTCGGCAATATCCATGCGAAACGATCTTCCGTCTGGTTTTTGACTTTGATCATCCGATCGCTAGATCATCAGTGGCGGACTCGCGCTCACGAAACTTCGAACGGCGTAGGAGGGGGAGGGATCGACAGAAGATACGCGTGGCAGAGCGGTCCGAAGGAATTTTTAAGCAGCCGATAATTGGTGAGCGAGCCGCGCAGGCGCTAACTCTCCGGGGCCGCCGCCGCCGACTACGGCGACGCTCCGCGGCATCGCCGTCGCCACCGCCGCCGCCGCCACCGCCGCAACCAGCACCGCTACCACGGTCGCGCGACGGGCCAGCAGCTTGCCGGCGTCCGTCCCGAGTTTCCGTTGTGCGTCGTGTGAATCGCGTTCGCGACCGTTTATCGCCCCGTCGCCGTGTATGTGCGTTGCCGTTACCGTGTACGTTGAATCAACCGCGGACCAACAACCGTGCGATCCGCACACCGGTGCGTTCGCGGTGCTGAGCGGACGCGTTCCGATAGTTGCGCACCACTACCGCCGATAACCGTGTGCGCGTTCCTAGTGGATATCATTTTCTGTGTCGTAACCGAATTGAAAACCGGACTGTTTGCGTGCACCCCGAGAAGAGCGTCGCCGGACCGCGACCGGTCTCAGCCGACAATACGCGTCGCGTTGCGTTACCACGAGTGCCGATATTCCGCGTTCGGGCAGTGCGACCACGAGTCACGCAGTGCGCCGGAAAATAATGCGTGTCCGTCCGCGACGTCGCCGCTGACCACTGCCGTGTCGTCCGCAGACAACCCGCGCCAAGATCCGTCGTGTCCGCTTCGTCTTGGCGGTCGTCTTTTTTTCCCGTAACACCCCGCCCCCGCCGTCAACGCTCGTGCGATTGTGCGAACGCGTGTGGTCTCCGCTGGGTAGAGGATTACCGAGCTGAAGCCGTTAGCCATAGGAGGCGAGAAACCGTTCCGGTAAGCAAGCTTCTTTGTTACGATGACCATTCATAACCGTGCGGGAACAATATTGGTTCCGCGTCGGTTAGACCCCCCCACTTCAAGGTGCCCTCACGAGACCTGGTTGGCACCGGGTGGATGGTTGACGGTTCCCGATCAAACGTGATTTCGGGTGACATTACGACCGTGGTAGATGTCATCACGGTCCGTGTGGAACGCGAGCAGTGCGTGTGACGGATAACCCTCGAACATTTTGACGTGTCCGACAACTGAGAGAGTTCAACCGTCCCGATAAATGTTTTTGCGTAATACGTGTATATTTATATTTTTTATCTTGTGTTCGTACGCCGCAAGTGTCACGACGTGACGTTCACTCGTGTCGTTCTCCGACGCACACGAGGAATAGCCGTGTACCGATACCTATGTGTATCAAGGGCTTAGACAACCTCCCCCAATAATAATGAGATATTATTCAACAAAATCCCACAACAATTTAGTTTTCTTATATATTGTTTTGTTCTTCTGAACGTATTTAATTTTTAATATAATTTTTTTCCTGCGAGGATGGAACTTGCCTCAGTGCCCTCCCCCTCGATCCATTCACAACGAGTATCGATGCAAATGCATATTTTATCGCCATGTACTTAATCACGTTATTGTTTCGTTGCATTACGCGCGTATGTGTTTGAGTGGGTCAAACAAATTTCGATTGATATTCAAGTGTTATCTAAATGTGTCGAAAAAGTCGTGTCGCGGAATTGCGCGAAGCATCCAGTTTTATTGTTTTTAATTTATTTTGCGTAAAGTTAAGTGACACATATAACCGTTTACACAATTTATAAGATAATTACTACTATCGTCACGCAGTGGTGGGTACATAAAAATGAAAATTTAATTGACGAAATTGCGTCGAATATACGCTTCATCTGGATAGTTATTATCATATTAAACGATATTAAATACTAACATATATCACACGTACACATACACACGCAGAACCCTTGTCAAGTTAATCATTAATAAATATTATGGCGTTATAGGGATTATAAATGATAAGTTAAATAATTTAGTTCAGTTACAAAATATTACTTGAGAATCGACGTGAAATAAGCCTAAAACATCAAACTTGTAATTTATACTCGTACTTTGTTATCTAAATCATCTACTTCTACATAGATTGTGAAGCTAATATTGCTATGAAGCAATCAATTTGTTAATACCAACATGATTGTCATATTAAGTGTAAACATTAGTGAATATTTATTCAAATGAATACGTATGTCAAATTGTTTAACAATAGCAGGAGGTTTATATATCAATACGTATGTAAATAAATATATTCGTGCATTGTGTCTCAAATATTTTGGTATATTATTTTGTTTAAATCCAATACATTTTTTATATCATGTAAAAACCAGTGGTCTTCAACCTTTTTCGACCTGAGACTCACTTTTCTTACTAATCATTTTTCGCGACCCATATAAATTTCGTTAGCCATGAAAACCAAATAAAAAAATTAAAATTGTTTAATGTATGCCATTTTAGAAATGCTTTTCTAATTGAATAAATCAAAATTTATATTTTTTAGGTACTTAGGAAATATTTAATTTTTAATATAAGTAATGATACAAAAAAAAAATGCATGTTATGATACCGAAAAATGTATATGTTTTAATACACAAAAGAAATGAGTGCGATATTTGTCCTGGACTGTTTTCACACGAAATACCTCTATCTCAGCTCAATTTAACACAATGCAGTTTATAGATATATGAAATGTAAATGAGATTTATAAATTAAGTCGGGCTATCACTTCATTTGATTGTTCATTCTTTTTTTTTCTTTTATTTGAAAATTGAGGCTTCAACAGCAAATATTAACTATTTGATGTGTTAGGTGTTAGATTTAAAATTACAATATTTCATATGAAATATTATAAAGGTGAAGTTAGATGTAAATTAAGATTTACTAATATAATATTTGTGATACTTAATAATGTGACAATTTTCAGAGTTTGTTTTTCGCTAAATACTTTTACTATGTTGGATGTTCAGGTCGGTGCGTATTGAGGTAAATTGTGTACACTCCTCCACTATGTGTTCGACAGTTAATGATTAGTGGTAGGTGTTGCATATTGGTTTGAAGATTTTTTCTAATTAAGTATGAGTGTTTGAGAAAAAAGTGTTCATTCTAATCTTCTACAAATTTAAAATAGTACGGTTTTGGATTTATTCGAAAACATTTTTATGCAATATCATATGACGTAAATTATATAATATATATAATTGTAAATTTTTTAAATTTTAAACAGAAAACTCATTGTGACCCAAAATTTGGTCACGACCCACCAGTTGAAGACCACTGATGTAAGCAAATCTAATAATTTTATTTAATTTTATACTAATTCATGAATTATTTATATCGATGTATTCTAAATGAAGATATATAATAATAAGTAATATTAGATAGTCTAAATTTATACATAATCACAGTGCAATTCGTATATAATTGAAGTACTACAAATATGTTAACGTTTTTTTATTTTTTTTTATTGTTATTATAAAATGACATTTTTTACAGTGTTCGAACAAATTAACGGCAAATTAATGAGAGAAAAAATTACCTAGATAATTTGAGCCGTCGAATATCGGGAATAATTATAATTTTTTGTAGTTTGGTTTGCTTAGCTATTTCTATAAAAAAAAAAATTTACTGTGATAGAAAAACATTTGAATTTTTTTGTATACATATACTATATAGGTATTTGTATTTATAAAAAAGTTAGCACGTTATTCATACTTGTTTTAATTCTTAACTTGGCTAGATAAATAGCTAAATAAAAAATATAATTACTCAACAATTCTATACTGTTTTTATTTTTATTAATTAATATTTGTATGATTCTTTTTTGACAGCTCTTTATTTCGCTTCAGAAATTTTTGAAATATTTAATTTATCTTTAAGAACATACTACTTAATTGAAACACTAATTTCTAATACATGTGTGTTGAAATATACACTATCTCATCGATGTTGATTCGAAACCGTGTAAATGTTGATATAACTACCGTTAAAAATTGATATTGTTTATTGTGTTGTAATTCAAAAATAATTTAGATTACTTTTATAAACTATTATTTTTCAATACCTTTATCAAATAAAAACTATAAAAAAAAAAAAAAAAATCAACAGTGATTTTACAATACTTAAGGTACGACATTTTTTTTAATATTTATTCTTTGAATTTCTTTTATACTATTAAGCATATTTTATAATGTTAACTAAATTATTTATATTTAATATAGGTTATTAATTTCTTACTTTATATTATTGGGTATTGGTACAACAATGAAAAGAAAATATTAAGTTGATATATCCTTTTGAATACAATAATGAAAATAAGAGATTAGGGTAATGCATATTTTTGCATATAGTCGTTGATTCTGGGGTACGGGGTAAAGTATTTTTTTAAATACATGATATTTTATACTAAAATAACTAAACAAGTAGATAAGTGTTTGACTTAAATCAGCTTAAAAATAAATATAAATATCCGAACAAATTTTAATAGTTACTTTGTATTCGTATATTTACTGCTATAAAATCATTGATTGATGCCTGAAAATTGGTCGTAAATATAAATTAATGTGAAAGTTAACAGCATAGTTACTGATAAAACATAAAAGATGTTTAAAAGACACGAAAAGTATATATATAAATATAAGTGTGTCCATTATAAAATATTATTTAGGCACATAAAGAAGTTAATTTAAGATTCTATTTCAATTAGTTAATTGTTATTACTAATAACTAAAGGTTTGGAATTTTATAGCAATTAAAATTGAATAAATATGCGCTATAATATTACCTTAAAAATTGCTAAATAAGCTTTAAAAATATGCAAAAAAAAAAAAGGAAATTTATTATTTAATAATTTTGAACAAGCGCACGAGATGAAAGTGAACTGTCTGACTGTATAAAATGAATTCTACACTCGTTCGCTGATAATCGGTTATCAGTAGATTTAGTATAAATCTAAAAAAAAATCCAACAAAATCAGCAGATAACAAAAATTAGAACCAAATAACTAAAACGAAATTATCGTAATATTATAATATACCTACCTATATATCAGTGTTTCCCAACTTCTTTTATCCGCGGAACCCCAATATTTTTTCTATAATTTTAATACACACATATGTTTTGTACACTTAAATGAGTGGATTATCGGATACTTCTGGCACAAGAGTGTCATTAATATAAAAAAAACAATATGGCTTTAATATTTTATTTTGTTTATTACTATTACAATATTATATATGTAATATGAAAGCTTAAAATGTAATATTTGTTTCTTATTACCTCTAAGATAGATTCAATGAGAAGATTGGAATATTTCCATAGCTTTTTTCATAACTGTTTTTAAATTTGGAGTTATTCCTGAAAGTTGGATTCGTAAGTCCGGAGCCGCGTTCAGTTGATTTCAAAACATATTCTTAGTCTTTCTTTGTATACGCCGAATAGCTACAAACTCGCTCATCACATCGGGAAATGTATCAATTCCAGCTTTATGTTGAGTTCTATGTTCAAATCATAGTCCAAATCAAAATATTGCTAATTAATTTATGTTTTCCCAAATTTCTCACAGAACCCTTCAAGCAAGCTCACGGAACACCAGTTGGGACACTACTATATATTATCGCTGTAATTGTACAGTGTTGCATCAGAGTAATCGGTTATTTACTTAATCAATACATTTATAATTTCAATGAAAGTTTAATTTAAAATTTTGAATCTTAAAAATTTGATCAACAAAAATCAAAAAAATACGTTTACCAAAATACAATTTCATAAAATATGTCCGATTTTGATTAAAACACAGGTAAATGCAAAAAAAGCTCAAAAAATCCAAAAAAGCACCAAAAACTAAAAAATGTAAAATATGCAAAAAAAAGCAAAATAAAATTGTTTATTTGAGTTCTCTGTATCATGAAACACATTTTTAACTTACTCTGCTATTTTTTAAGCATCTCATAAGAAATATGCAAATGCTATAAAATCCCAACCCTGCTTATTAGTAATGTTATAAATTTCATATTTTTTACTCGTAATCTAAAAGCAGTTGGAAGTTTTTACATTTCAAAGTATATTAATTCTAACTGAATTAACTTCATAAATAATAAGAGCCATTGAAACTGCTTTTATTTCAACGTTTTTTTTTTTTTTTTTTTTCATAGTTTTATAAAATTTACTTAAGCTACATTATTAATTTTCATATCTGTAAAGTAAATTTAAATTAAAGTTTTGTTATTGTAATATTTTATAGAAATAAGATACCCTTATTTTAAATAGGTTAATATTTCTCAATCAAAATAAATAACTATCTACAATAGTAATAATTGACTTAATTGTACATCGAAATAGGAAAAAAATCGTACAGTACTAGGTATATTTATTTATTTTATTAGGTTAGTATCATAAACGATTAATATAATGTTAACGTCCATGTCACCGGTCCCCCACCATGAAAAATTTAAAAAAATTGTATTCAAATATTCTGTACGCAATTTTTATGAATTTATACGATAGTTTTCAAAATGTGTACGACGTTATTATTTGACTTATATCAAAAATACTGAAGAGGGGCCAGAGACATATGTCTCTGGCCCCTTAACATAAATAAATTAGTATTCTTTTTTTGAATTTAGTAAAACTCAAGAACCTAATTTGTATGAATTTGTACGACCATTTCCGGAATTTTTACGCCACCCCCTCCTGTAATATGCGAAAAACCCTTTTTCCCGTGTCCCCCGCCCGCCCCAAATTTGAAATCTAAACTTTTTCTTCCACAAACATTTTACACATAATTTTTATGAATTTGTACGACCATTTTCAGAATTTGTACGGCATCTATTTACCCGGAAAACCAAATTTTAAAAAAAAATCGTAAAAATTTCGGAAACGGTCGTACAAATTCATACAAATTGGGTTCTTAAGTTTTACTAAATTCAAAAAAAGAATACTAATTTATTTATGTTAGGGGGCCGGTGACATATGTCTCCGGCCCCTCTTCAGTATTTTTGATATAAGTCAAATAACAATGTCGTACAAATTTTGAAAACTGTCGCATAAATTCATACAAATTACGTAGAAAATATTTGAATAAAATTTTTTTAAATTTTTCGTGGTGGGTTACACAATATTCTGTGATATAATTGTGTATATTTTCAAATTAAATTTTATTATTAAAAATTGGCTTATTTAAAAAAAATTTAAAAGTTTAGATTTCAAAGTTGGGGGGGGGGGCAGTGACATGGACGTTTAATGTTATAGTAGTTAACGTAATAGAATTAGTAAGGTTTTATGAATTACAACTCTTATTAATATAATTGGATATTATTTATTACATTTATTTTAATTTGAAAGCACCTACTTATTCGATTTTAGATTTTAATTCAAATCTAAATTTAACATTTTTGGAAAATGTTATCTTAAAAAAAAGAAATTGCTAAAATTACTAACGATATTAAGTGAAATATAGGCAGATGAAATTACGCCACTTGATGAGTTTATGATTTGGTTTATTATTTTTAGTATTTAAAATATAATAATAAATATAATTTATATGTTTTATTAATATATATATTTATTATAAAACATAGTGCCTATATATAATATGTATATATTTGTTAAATAGAGACAAAAATAGGATCCAACCTATATTAACCTTTATAAATCAACTTTAATTTATGTTGTTTACAGTAACCATATTATTGGTTCAAATTGTTATTTATAATTTTTAATATAATATGAGTTTTGCTCACGTTTAATATTACTTAGCAGCCACTGTACAGAAATATATTTGAACAATGCGCACTCAATATGTTGTCATTATGTTTGTAAACTTTTTGTGATTTATAATGAGTTAGTAAAATCGCTGTACCAAATAAGTTTTAATTAATTCAGTTTATCAAATACTTGTATGTAAAAATCTGTTTAATTGCCAGTGTAATTCAATATTTTGAAAAATGTCGACCGAATATCAATTGAAACGCGATAAAAAATATTATTTATAGTAAATATATTACGAAGACAAGTTAATTATTAATCAAAAATAAATGAAATGGGAACATTTTACTGAGAAAAATAAATAAAACTATTACCGTATTAATATTTACCGAAACAGTAATAGTAAATATTTTCCATTTGATAATTTATATATTCCATTGAATTTGTACAAATAAGATAGTATATATATTCGTTCTTTTACTGCTCATATATTTTTTGTCCGTCCTTTATCTGTAAAATAAAAACAACACAAGGTGGAAAAAAATACAGAAAAATATTATTACAGCCGCTCTATAGGAATAAACCCAGCTCTGTATATGCTCTATATATTCTTATCTATTATTATTTTCTACATAGGTTTATGAAAAATATAAAGAAAATTTTCCAAAAAAGTTGTGGTAAGATTAAAAAGATTAATCAATAGACAGTAAATCTAAAATACGTTATATTTTATATTTTCGGAAAATGCCATATTCGATTAAATTATATATAATGTTATGATTCTTTAAATTATTATTGTTGAATAACATTAAAATTAATATTATTAACAATTTTACCCGTGATCAGTCGTGTAATGACCCCAAAAAAATAGGATAACTAAAGAAAAACATAATAATGTAAGGTGATAGTAGAGTTTTACCTCTAAGTCTTTTCTGACATTGTTAAATCACGTTATGATTTCAGTTCTGGTTAAACGTCTCTGGCTATTGAATATTGGGCTACTTGACAAAAGCGAGTTACGTGCACGTAGAATTTTATTCATCTTATACGTTGAGTGTAAAACGAGGATAAAAATATCTATTGCCGTGTATTTGAAGAATATATTTTCAAATACTTTTTATTTTTATGTCTTTACAAAATGTTGTATGATCGCAATTTTACAGAGTTTCAACAAATATAATCTTAAGTTATTCCGAGTTATTCTTCTCATCACTCACGTATTTTTTTTTCTTATGAGACATGATTTTTCTCTGGAAAGGTAAGGAAAGGTTGCTATCATTCAGCTAAAAAAATATTTGTTTATTTGTTTCTTATTTCAACCCAAAAACCACATTTTAGATATAGAAGAGCTATAGATTATATCACCATATTATGATATAACCTTTGGTCTAATGGATATCACCATATTATGATATCCATTAGACCTAAGGTTCTCAACCAGGGTGCCGCAAAAATATTTTAAATATATATTTATTTTTAAATGCCTTCATGAAAAATATATAGCACTGTGAGTAATAAAATAGATTATACTCTATGTCTATAGTATAAAACCTATTATGTATAATTAATTAGGTATATACAATATAATTTAATGTATTAATTATATAACACATATAATTTTTACTTAGTAATACTGAGATGTTCAATTTTAATTTTCATACTGGTTCAATTGCTATAGATTTGATGTGAACCATTTTAAAGTTATTTGCAGTGAAATACTTGTGACTTTCATCTTATCTTTATTGTTTATTAATGCTAAATAAAACCGAAGTTACAAAATATAAATTTAAATATACGATATATGACTATTGCGTATTCAGTATAAAACATAGAGTTTAGGGCATAGGTTATAGGGTGCCTCCAAATTTTTAGAAAATATAAAGGGTGCCGCGAGTCAAAAAAGGTTGAGAACCTCTGCATTAGACGGACAGGAGGGAGTGAATGTGGGATTGTAAGTCATCATCTTATATAATACGGTTTAACCAAATAAATTGCCTTGGTAAAATTTGGTTTATCTGAATAGTTTTATTCTATGAAAATTTTCGCAATTTTTTAATGTGTATTAATTTGTCTACGTGATATTTATATATATATATATATAAATACACGATTATATGTTATAAACTCTAAATGATTGAGGAAAACTATGTTTTTACGCCAAGGAATTTCAATGAAATCGGCCAAGATTGTTTTTAACTTTTGTCGGGATTAATTAATTTATTTAATATGCTAATCAGACATGTATAATTTGTTGGGTTGTTTGTTCATAAAATCCCTAACAATACAAAATTACTCAATTTTAACTACCATTATTCAGAAAAGGGTCACAGCGACGACAATAGTTGTTCGAATTTCAACACTACCTGCACCGAGGTATAATATTTTACTGTTAAACTAAAGGAAATAAATAATGTAAATATGAAGTCAAGAATTTGAAATATTATCCTTAGTTGCATGAAATCAGAGTTTCTATTTGTATATTTATGTCAAACTATATACAACAAAAATTGTTACCAGGAAATATTCAATTTCAAAAGTTTGATCCTTTATTTTCATACTCACCTACAATTGCCCTAAGACTTTCGTACGTTTATTAACATTTAAAACCTTTAAAAATTGTATTCTGTTTGAAATCAGGAATGTACTTATATTCTTGTGGTAGTCTAAACGTGATGCAATTTATTTATTATTTTATTTTGTTTTTTTTTTATACTTATTTCAACCAGGAGGATTGCTCCAATCATAAAAAACGAATGGTTTCTTGCAGAATACATTATTTTGTTCCTGGATTTAGACTGTATTTTTTTGAAATTCTCAACAGTTTTTTAACTAGATATTTAAGAAAAATTGATGAATAATAACATAAATAATATTTACGGAGTATGTCTTATTTTTTGACAGCATCAAACACTTCTTTTTGGTTGTAACTCATAATAACCGCAGATACTTTTTTATTTTGGATGTTTCTATGAACATTCTCTAATAGGCATAACATTTAGAAAATTATTTTTAAATTATTTATGTTGTAAATATATATTTTAAATATTCCTATATTTTTAGCCTTTTCTATAAAATATTCTTGATTCGACAGAAAATCTTAAATATTTAATACAAAGATCAAGTATTATTATTCTTATTTTTAGGAATAACAACGAATAATTCTATTCACAAGCATTTGAACATTCAAATGTTGAAAAAATTCAAAAATATGTAATATTTAAAACTCTCAATTTTAATGGTTAAAAATTAGGTAAGTACGTGAAAATTCTTCACAAATTTATTTTAATATTAATAAAATAAATAAATAAATAAATAAATAAATAAAAATACTGTAATGTGATTAAAAAAGCATTGTTATATACATTCAAACATTATATTTTGAAGAAATATGTTGAATTATTATAATATTTATATGAATTTTGATGATAAATATAATAATAAAAAATAATAATAATAAAAAAAATATAATAATAAATAGTTTTTGGTCTATAGCAATTTAAATATGTGCTGGATAAATACATATATAGGATACATAGTAGTTATTAAAATTGTTAAAATAAAATAAATTAAATCAAATTGCAAAAATTATAATTGTTTACGATTATTTTTCGTAAGTTTATTTTTTAAGTCTGTTTAACCAACGTGTGTTTGAATGTAGCATTGAAAACCCTATTCTTAGATATAAAGAAGCTGATTATCTAGTCCTCCTTCACTCAGAAATGAAAACAATAATGGAATTTATGATTATTTACAATATTTAAAAATAATTCACTTATATTAACGACACTTGTATCCCAACGCATTCATATACCTCACTCAACCCTTTTATTTCATGCAATTTTTATTTTTTTACTCTAATCTACAATAAAAAATGTATTGAAGTAATTTTATCACTACATAGAACACTCTCATACACGCAAATTATGTTACATAAAATATAAATCGAAATTGAATTAATTGAAAGAAAACGAACACGTTGTACCGTATTGACGATATATTTTATCATGCGTAATAAGATAGATTTTGAACGATTTACCAATACCATTATAGCGGCGTATAAATTGAATTAAAGTTTAGAATATATATTTTTAATGTGCAATCGTGTCGAATCATTGCTGCCGAAACTCGAAATTGCAGCTGTTCGCAAGGGAGTGATAGGTGATTATGTGTGATTCGTACCTATAACTATTGTGTTTAGACGTACTCCCTGTGGGTAGTCGAATTTATTAATTTACATGCACACACACACACGCACGCAAACGTGGTCAAATAATAGCTATATTCCAACTATAGGGTAACGGACGGATCCTTCTACCTATTTCGCCATTGTCCGAGTAGAAGAACTAACTAGAAATAACTCAAAAATTGATAGTCCTAGACTAGGAGACGGAGACGCTGAGAGTAAAATGTAGTGCATGGTAGTGTCCTTCCACGTCACTTACGATTTAATATTATATTATTACTGTCGAATTGATTACGTTTTAAACTTCATCTAGTCACTCACTTCGCCATCAACAATTCTCGTAAAAGTATTTTCCATTTGGCCGTCCCTCTAAAATATTTACGTAACGCACTGACAGAACAATAATACGGGTCTATTAAGTTCAATATACATATTTTCCAGTGATTATTTAAGTTGTGATGCCGTTTGCCGTAAAATGCAAACTTTTGATGGGAGAAGCACAACTGTTATAATATGATTTGGTAAAAAAAAAAAAAAAAATATATATATATATATATATAAATATAGTATATTAATTTGGGTTCTTAATCGTCTACATTATGCTCTGCATACCGAATAACTTGTGAATTATAATCGGTTTTATTCGGGCAGCATAATTTAATAGAACAAAAATAGTAAAAGACAAAAGTACGTATATGTATACACAAATCAACTTCGACACGAAATGTCAATCTACAATATAGGTAAAAGCTGTTTTCACAAAATATTTCAGTACTACATGGAAGTTTAAACTCTTCTTGTAATGTTTTATACAAATTATTATTTATTTCTATTCTTTTAGTTTTTTCTTATAGAAAATTACTCTTGCTCTGCGATATAAAATTTTACCTTAGTATACAGCAGTTATTAGAAATATTTTGCTATATTTATATTATGTATATTTTTTGTTGTATCTAGAAATTTAAAAAAAAAATTAAAAAAATGGATTAAATTATGTAACAGTTAATAATTGGTTGGTTTCAATAATCTTTAGTAATAATTATACTTTAGTTCCGCTCTAAGAATAAAACTTATATTTTGGGCAGATGTTTCCACTGTCTAATGATAAAATTAAAAAATCTGAAATATTTTGAAGGTTAAAGTGCGGACACGTCGAAAATGTCCCTTTTTATTATTGGTGCATGCGTAGTTACTTCGTCCAATATATCACATACACACTAACATGTAAATGATTTTTTTTCGTCCTGTCGTACTGACTGGTGGTAGTAGTCGCGGTGGTCTTAGCCCATTGCAAAAAAATGTTCTTTGAATATCGTTAATGATGATCGATTAAGTTCAGCCGATGACAGTTCGGAAGCAGCGGAGTTGTCTCTCCGAGAGCGCTTCTTCGCTATTTCTTCCTCGCACCGTCCAATATACGCACATGTACGTGTATACTAATACAAGCACACGTGTCTCTAAGTCTCAAGGGAATATGCAAATCGTAAAACCTAACTTTTGCGCGATTCAATTACCCTGACGGCCGTGTCACCACCACCATTGATAACGACGAACAGCAATACAACAGCATCATCGTCGAATATACATGTACAGTCCTTTTTTTTTCGTTCCCCGTTCACCCTAGCTGGGAGAATCTACCCCGCTTCCATTATCCCCGACGTCCATTATCCAGATAAAAAAGAAAAAAATACAGAATATCGTTGTCGTTGAGAACTCATACATGTACACGAACACGCGGTATCTTACGATCGTTTTTTGTAAAAACATTTTTTTTTTTATTTTTTCCTTTGTCCGTCATCATACACAGCACATCGTTTCAACTATGTATACTTTGCCGCCCAACCATATAACGTACATTATACTCTCTTGCTTATTTACATGCAACAAAATCAAGAGATTTTTTGTAATTCCAAGGACACTTGTTATATTTTATTTATATCGATTGCAGTACAGTTTCGTTAAATTATTAACACTTTTGTTGTACAATCTGCAGTTGTTAACACATTTCGTCGTTGCAATACTATTTTGTTCCTTCGATTGCTTAAATGTCGTATAAAGCTCATATTAGTGCAACTTTAACCATTACGCGTATTACCCTTAAGTACTGATATTGTTGCAGTCATCGCTTATCACCCCTGCGACCTCGCTGTTGTTCTAAACTATATGGATGGACGTTTTTCGGGCGTGTTTTTTTTTCTCGTACTAAATACACATACAATAGAATATTTATATATTCATGTATAGGTACTCACATGATGGTAATACCATGTAATCGATGAAATTAATTACTACGATGACGGAATTGTTCGAATATACGCGCTATATATATGCATAAACGTCAATTAAAGCTAATAATTGGGCGTTTTTTTAAATTTTTTCATATCAAACGTTCATCGTGATCACTGTTTGGAACATTGCGTCCATTCTGTTATGTCCAACACGAATATAAAAACGATTTATTTAAAGCCAAAATTCATTTTTTTTGCTTTTGAAATATTTGTATTTATAAATATTTCATAAAAATTATGTCATATAACGTTCTAAAATGGTGTGTAAAATATTTTTTTTTTTTTATTTTAAAAAAAAATTAACCGAGAAAATCAGTGATTACCTTTAAAAAATCAAAACTATGCCGAGTTCATAATACGATTTCAAATAATTTAAATTTTTTCATGATTTATGGTTTTATTTTTTTTCAACAAATCGTTGGCAATAACATGACATTCAGATATTGTGCATGATATTGAAATGCACGATGCAAGCAAGAGGAATTTATATTTTTACTGATATTTTTTCTAAGTCATTTTTATATCAGAATTTCTAAAAAAATGTTTTTGATGTGCCTTATTACGGAGTTAAATATTAAGTTCAGTTTTATTAATAACACAACATTTTTTATGAGGATACTAACCCGCATGTGTTGTATACGTCTAACACACGTACAACATAGAAAAATTTGAGTTCAATAGTCAAATTTGGTGATTTTAGCTTTAATATTAGTGTAAACTAACCTATAGTGAAATTTTAAGGGAAGACCATTATTTGTGATTTTTTGATAGGTTTCTTCCGATACTTTAATTTTTAAGCAAGTTATGAGTTTTTTTAATTTTAATATTTACATACTTATAACTCGCTTGTTGTACGGAGATAATATATGCAAGTATGAAGGTATCATAAGTTTATATTAATTTTAATTTTGTTTAGAAAATAGTAATATAATATAATATATTTATTTTTTTAATAAAGCGATGTTCTGGATGTTGAGGCAAATAATACTAAAAATATATAATGTCAAATACCTTAAACTGCAAAAATAAATAAAATAAATTTTATGTTAAATAATATTCTAATGATTTTATAAAATAATAACTGTTAAATATATTACAAAAAATAAACGTAACTTTTGTTCAGAGTAGTTGGATATATTTATAAATCAATATTAAAAGTCAACAAATTCAGTATTAATGTGTACATAATATAGTTATAATAATATTTTATACATTATTTTAAACTACACTAATACATACCTACTTAAAATATGTCAGTTTCTAAAAATACAATTTTCTAAGTTTTTCTCATAATATAATTAAATTGCAATATATAAGTAAAGTTACTTTTGTATTGAGTATAATGTGTGTTATAAATACAAGACTTTTTAAATACAAAAGTATATTTGATATTAATTATATAGGTTTTTTAAAAAGTTCAAAAGTATTTAATTTACTCAAGGAAAATTAATATTTTTGAACTCATGTTCTTACCAAATTCACTATACATTCTGAATATCAAAAAAGTAATAGTGTATTCATTTATTCCACTTTTATAGTTTTGACTTTTAAGTTACGTTGCTTATTATTTATGACTTTTAGGCGTACTATAATTGAAAAACAGAGTATTTGATTGTATATTATAATTTTTATCAAAATTGTCAGCAATAAAAAAATCTATAAATTAAATGATATATTTGATATGTGTTACACACACGCGCGCGTGCACACATTTTATTTTAAATTCAATGTGTATTATTTATCATTAAGTAGAGATATTGAATATTAATTAATATCGTATGGTATTCAAAATACACAAAATAAAAATTAGGAAAAATGAACAGTTCTATACGCATGGTAAAAAGTACATATGCAAGCAAGGCGATAAGAATTTCTAGCCACACAATTTGCGTATTTGTACGGAAAATAATAATTTTAGATTATTTTATTTCATAAGATTTTCTTATCATGAATTATTCTGTTTTCTGCTTATTTACAGGAGAAAACCGTTGCAAATCGAAATTATGATCATCCTGTAAATATATATATATATATATATATATATATATATATATATATATAT
>NW_020271747.1:350071-361020 GCF_003268045.1 Sipha flava
ATATATATATATATATATATATATATATATATATATATATATATATATTTATGTGTGTGTATGTTTGTGTATGACGTGAGTTGTGTACGTACATAATATTATATAATCAGACTATAAGTGTAGTATAATATACATATGTGCATATATGCCAAATAATTAATACTAATTAAAATCAACCACCCCGTGATGCCACGTGTACAGTTTAAATTGATCAAAGTGATTTCAGCATACTATTATGTTTAAATACAATTAAACAACTCAAAGTGAATATCACCGTTCTATTAATAATTACAAATATTATGTACGCTACGCATGCATTCCGCGAATGTTCTATCAGGTTGCGATCTACGCATCTTCGTCAATCTAATTAAAAAAATACAACATAATAATATGTTTCTTATTAGCACGCAGTAAATGCACTTGTGATACATCTAATTCAAAAGGGTGCAATTTTGTGCACCTCTTCCACGAGTGTTTGTAGATAGATTTGCTCATATAATTTTCTAATGAACGTTCGCATTTCGCGTGTTCTTAGTGTGAATGATGTTATATAATCATAGGCGTACATATAGGGGGTGCTGGGTGTGACCAGGAACCCTCCGAAATTTTGTAAATAGGGCCCTACAATTATAGTCTAGAGGTAAGGGATCCGTATTTTAACTAATTTTGTTCAAATTAGATGTAATTTATTCTAAAATATTTGTTAAAAAATGAATTATGTTCATAATAGACAAAATAAAACAAAATCTTCAAAATGATCGTGAAAAAACTTGATATGATAATATAACGGATAGTATATGTTCAGTAGTAATATACTACAAAATTACAAATTATAAATAATTGAAACTATTAGAGAAAAATATACGAGATTCAAGGAAAACATATTCATTGAGATAAATATACAACAAAAGTAAATAAAAAATTAAAGTTATTTTTATTTTATTATTTATACATAACAATTTATAATTTATACACGTTTTATCAATATCAGACCCAAAATTATAGTAAGTACCCCCTAAAATAGAGGTCCACGCACACCTATACATATAATATTTTATCAAAAACAATTGTGGTGGTCTGTAAAGGACGGATTGTTATGCAATCGAGGACATCTCAAGATTGAGTAAATGGGTTGAATCGGTTATATAAGACTAAATCTGTTAAAAAAAAAATGTAAAAAAAATATTCTAACAAAAAATTCATTACAGAATTATCATTCGAACTTATTTCAAAATTTATGAATTTGCCTTTTAAACAGCCAGTCGTATCGGCAATAGCCCGAAAAATATCGAATTCTCAATATCCCACTGTTTCAAAACCAATTATGCGCGTTCTTCGTACGTGTCGGTAGATAAAACGAATTGTTTATGTTTCGCATTTCCGTCATTGTTGTTATAGTGTTCTGTAATTGAATTATAATAATAATATAAAAAAAAAGCCAATGTGGTGATGACCAAATATGCTGCAGAAAAAATAACAAAGTAAGAGTCGGAAAAAGGCTAAGCATGAGTGGTTTATAAGAGATTCATTCATAAAGAGTGTAAGATGTAATCCAAAGAAATCATCTGGGCATTTCTCGTCCTTCTAGGTAACCACGTAATTTTCCGTAACTCGATTTCCTCAGAAAATATCTGGAAGCTATAGGAATATATCTAAAAATAATTAATAAGGTTAACAGTCACTCAATAATTTGAAGCTTCTCGAGGAATAACATATGGAACTGGTTGTTTTTTTCAAGTCTTACAATCCATATATAATTAGATATTCCTTTATAATTATTAAAAGTGATGGTTTTCAAAGGAAATATAAAACAGTTAATAATATATCTTCTTATTTGTCTTTTATAATTATACGAGAATTTAAAAACAATACTTACACATTCGTGATTTTACTTAGTTTGCAAGCTTATTTTTATTGTGGAACATGTCGGAGTACGATTTATGAAGTAGATTTTGAACATAAATGTTATATGTTTGAAATCTTCTGTATAAATAAATTAAAATAAAATTGTGATGTGATTATTTTTTGATAGCCACCAAAACGCGTTTTAATTTAATAAATAGTATGTGCTATTTTAAATGTAAATTATATATTTACAGTTAAATATTACAAACTTTGAAAACATATATATTTAATTATGTATAATTGAGTATATTTGCAAATCTACTACAGTTAATTTAAAATGTAATGTTACTTAATTAATCAGACTTATCTTTTAACTATTTTATCCAAAAAAGTAATAATTAATTAATATTATGGTATAATATGGTGATACAAAAAAAGAAAGAATTTTTATTGAAATTTTATCATCAACCCTCTAGTTAATAATAATATGAAACCTCTACATTAGAACTATTTTAGTGTTCATTTGAAACTACCAACAAAAAGGAAACATTTCACCTCAAGGAACGATTCTACCTGTAAAAGAATACATTTCTAAAAATACTATAGTATTAATATTATATTAACATATGTTAAAACGCATTGTTCGTAAAATAATTTGACATTTTTTTTAGTGAATTAGATAATCATTTCTTTTGAAAGATTTAACAATTATCCAGGTTTTTAGTAACAAAAAAAAAAAAAAACCAATCAATTTTAATTAAAAAAATTAATAAAATCAGAAATAAAATGAAATAAAAATTGGGTGATGATTAAAACTCGTAAATAAATATAGAAATAATTAAATGTTTAGCCTGAAGTATTAATTCATTTATAATATACGATCGGATTCAAATTAAAAATACATCATCAGGTATATACAAAGTCAATAAAATCGCTTCTGAATATGATAAATAAAGAAAGAAATACATTGAAAATATTGTTCCTTTGACAAAGCGATAATTTATTTTAATAGAAAAGGTTATTGAAAATTCGTTATTGTTAGATATGCAAAGAAATATAAATACTATTATTATTTATTATTATCAAAATGTATTAAAATAAGAAATTATTTTTCTTTATTTCATTGTGTATGTGTAATTATTCTAAAACTGAATAATATAATTGTTCTTTGGGTATTTATTATTTCTAAGTCTGTATTTTTATCCAAATTTATATTAGAATTATGTTTTAAGACAAAATTAGCAACATTTGAATAATAATATTTTTATGGGCTACATTACTATTTTTTTTTTTTTTTTTTTTGCATATGGCGTAGGTTTATTGGTGAAAAGCAAAATTAAATAAACATAAAATAAAACTAAATAAACATTTAATTAGCAAAGTAACGAGGACTAGAGTAGATAGATTTACAATAAGCTAAAAAATAAATTTAACAATAAAAAAGATAATAATAATAAGAGCTCATAATTATTTAAAGGCGAACATTGGTCTTAGACAGCCAGTCCATTGCTTCCTCATCGCCCTTGTGAAGTCCCTCTATTCCTCCCTTGTATCTAGTTTGAGGACATTCCTCCACAATGTGTTTGATGGATTGTATTTGCCCGCAATCGCATAAGGAAGAGTTTTTTAACTTCCACTTGTGTAGAAGGTAGTTACAATTACCCTGCTCCGTTCGTATCTTGTTTAGATTGGTCCATAAGGCTCTCGGGCCGTCAAATCCTGGGACTCTTTGGGTTGGGTCGCTTATCAGATGTCTATTTTTTGCATTACCTTTTTCTCAGTGTTGTTTCCACATATCCTCCATGCTGTCATAACTATTTTCTATTGACCAGATTGGGTTTCTTGATCTTAATCTTTTAGATGGTGCGTTATTTATGTCGTTATATACAGGGAGATTTACTAATTTATTGATTTTCTGTAATAGTTTGACAGATGAGAGATGCCTTCGAATCGCCGGGGGAGCTACGTTCGAAAGGACTGGAAGCCACTGTAGGTTGGTAGCCCGGACACAGCCTGTGATGATTCACATAGTATTATTCAACTGGGTATCAACCTTTTTTGTATGTACACTTCTCTCCCAAGCGGGGGCGCAATATTCTGCGACACTGTATACCAAGGCTAGGGCCGATATGCGTAGTACATTTGCTCGGCAGCCCCAGCTTGTTCCGGCAAGCTTACTAATAATATTATTCCTTGTTTTCAGTTTATTTTTTACATCTTCGAGGTGTTGGTTGTAGGTTAACGTTCTGTCCAGTTTGATCCCAAGATATTTTGAAGCATCGTCATTCATTAGTTTGGTTCCCTGAACTGTCAAGTTAAGTTTTCTGTTAGCATCTCTGTTGCTCAAGTGGAACGCTATGGATGTGGTTTTATTGGGGTTAAGAGTGAGGAACCAGGATTTGAAGTATTTCTGTACTTTTACTAGGTATTCGTTTAAAATATCCTCAACCTTTTCAAATGATTCAGCTTAAGCAACTAACCCCACGTCATCCGCGTATATGAATTTGCGTGACGAGGTATTTTTGATATCCGCTGTGTAGGCATTAAACAGGATGGGGGAGAGTACTGAGCCCTGAGGAAGACCATTTTGAAGGAATTTGTATTTGCTTACCTTTCCATTTAGGTGCACTCTAAATTTTCTGTCTGACAATATATTGTCAATTAGTCGTAATGATGTTTTATATCTTAGAATTTTGGCTAACTTCAAAAGTAAACCACGTTTCCACACCGTATCGTAGGCACAAGACAGGTCTAGGAAAACAGCTCCCGTTTTTAGTTTCTTTTGAAACCCGTTTTCTATAAACGTCGTCAGTGCTAGTACTTGTTCACTGCAGCTTCTTCCCTGTCTGAATCCCGCCTGTTCTGCTGGCAGGTGTTCTTCGATTTTCGTTTGGATTCTTACTAGGAGTACTCTTTCAAATAATTTGTAGACAACGGATAACAGTGAGATCGGTTTGTAGCTTTTTGGCTTACCAGGTTTTAATATTGCAACTACTTTAGCTTCCTGCCATAGTTTTGGTAAAGTATTGTTATTTTTTACTGTTGAAAAAAGTCTTGCTAGCCAAAGTTTCCCTTTAATGCCCATGTGTTTGAGGAATTCCGGAAGTATACCGTCTTTGCCTGCAGCTTTACCGTTTTTTAGGAGTCTTAGGGCAGCTTCCACTTCCTCCACTCCAAAGTCCTTCATGTTTTCGGATTTCTCTGCACATAATTGAAGCTCTTCCTTGTAATCGGCTTTCACCTTCATCTTATCGGGTTTTTTGGGTTTTATATTAGCGGTCTTATGAAGAATGGTTGAGATGGAGTTTGGTGAGACTTTGATAGCTTTCCATGAGGTTTGAGCTGCTCCCAGTTTCCTTAGTAGAGACCAACTTTCCCTACTCGAGTGCGTGAAATCCATCTCATTCATAGCCTGTGTCCATCTGTTCCTTCGCTCCTCGTCAAGTAGGGCGATGAGTTTATCGGCATTTATTTCATTTCCATCCCTTTTATATTCTTTTAGTAATTCTTCGCATTCCTTAGTCCAGCAGGGGGTATAGTTATGTCTATGGCCTCTAGGTATCGATTTCTTCGCAGCTGTCTTTATTAATTTGATGAATCTGCCATAGTTGTCCGGTATGGGGTCAATACGGTTGATGTAATCATCAACATGTTTTGAAAATTCTGGCCATGCTGCTTTGCGCAGGTTCCATCGAGGCATGAAAGGTTTGTCTATGGTTGGGATTATAAGACCGATGGTCACGGTGATTGGCAAGTGAGAAAGAGTTTTTGATTTCTCTGTTTACAGTTAGAGGTAGACCATTAGAGTCCTCTGACACGAAACAGAGATCCGGCGACGTCGTCGTGCCCCATCTACCAGATTTAAAAGTGCCTCCTTTTTTGGCATCGTAGATCAGTTTAAGGTGGTTAATTGCTGCCCAGTCCGAAAGTCTTTCACCTTCTTTATTGTTGGTGGAGTATCCCCACTCAGTATTTTGGGAGTTAAAATCTCCGATGTATATTACAGGATGTTCACTGACTGGCAAAACGGCAGCAGCCCGCTTGCTGGGAGGGGGTTTGTAGACGTTGAAGATGGTTAGGTTACCAATGCGGATACCAACCGTATGTTCGTTACCGGTCACTTGTTCAATGTCTAGGAACGATTTGTTTTGGCTTACGTATGTTGCTAAACCGTGTTTATTATGGCCAATGTGATGCACCAGATTGAAACCATTTATTTTTAGGCGGTTTGTTTCACCATCAGGTATGTGGGTCTCTTGTAGCACCAATACGTCCATGTCGGCAAATCTTTTCCCCAAAATGTCAGCTTTGGCTCGAGTCAAGCCTTCCACGTTAATCTGAGCTATCTTGAAATTGTTCTCTACCGTTCTAGTATCTGCAGTATCACAGCGTGGCTGATTGTCGTGTATTTTTTTGTGTTTTTTGGATTTCTTGTAAATTTTTTTGTTGAATTTGTTTTTCCGTTTTACCACGTGTGTTCCACGATCGTCAGTTGGGTAGCCCTGATAAGGGCTATTTTCACCAATAAGGCCGGGAGGTCTTTCGACGTTCGGCCGCCTGGTTTGTGCTGTTTGGCTTCGTGTTGTCATAATTGTGATATCTTAGGGCGTAGGCATTCAGATTTACAGGTATTAACAACACTACTAGACAGGGAGGACCACGAGAAGGTACAGCACACACCCCCCCACATTACTATTGATTTATTATTGATAATTGATAATTTATTAGGATATGTTCAATTCTATAGAATATTGAATTAAAAAATTATATTTTTCGAGAATAAGAGTGATAAGACGCATGTAGAACCATAGCATCAGTTTGTGTAGGTCTTCTACAAATACTATATTCAATTTTTTATCTATTACGGAAACTATAAGACCTAAAAAATTGAATATATTATTGATTTGTGTATTGAGTTTAAATTGAATATTTGTATTAATTTTGTTCAAATATTTAATTAAATTTTCGGCTTGTCTATCTGATCTTCTAAATAAATTAATCGTCATTGACATATTTATAATATGTTTTTATATATTATTTTGTTGTAATAATATTTATGGTTACATAATTTTGCATTTCAATTTCAGATAAAAGAGTACTTAAAGACCAATATTACTACTATAACTAAATCCTTTATTTGTGAATATAATTTATTATTATATTGGAAATAGTTTTGATTAATAATTACTATGTATGATTTTAGTTTTTAAAATATTTACTCTTTCGTGTTTATCAATGGATGTATATACTTTTTTCCAAAATTTACTTACACAGATGCGTCAAATAAGTATTGAAAAATGTATGTCTATTTTCAAAATATTATGTCGAAAAATTCAAAAAATTATAAATTACATATTTCTAAGTACCTACGGTTAAATTTAGAATGAGTTATTTTAAAACAACACGGGTACATAGGTCCTATTTACAAATATTTAGTTATATATATAGGTTTCAAGACTTGAGATCATTTTAAGGCAAGGATATTTAAAATTAATTTTCTGCAAATTATATATGAAGTTACATTTATATAAATTAAAGTATTCAACACCGATTATAGGTTTAAGATAAATAACCCATGGGTATCTTTAAATTTGAGACCCTATTATTACTCATATATTAAATAATTTTCAAGTTTATTTTGTCATTAATAACTAATGAGCAATAACCTATAAATAGTACATGTTTTTGTGTTATTTATTTTTTTTGTCCTATGCTTTTCAAACTTCTTGTACTCATTTGTGTTAACATTTTTTTGCTTGAATTTGAGATTAAAAAAAAAAATGTCATGTATTATCAGTATAATGATATATATAATATGATTATCAGTGTAATAATGATGTATATTGATGAATAATTTATTTTGAAATATTATATTTTATTTATGTTTATTTGTTCAAAATAAATCATGCACATAGATCATCTCATTAATCTAGAATAGTATCCGTATATTAACATGGTACCCAGTAATTAATTTTATCTTGTACTCGTGTTTTCATACTACTCAATATTATGGTATTCAACAACAAATTCAACGTCCTCCACCGTTAGTTATACTATTAGTAATTTAATAATATACCAATATACATTATGCATTTCACACCACGACAAGTGATTACCTCCCTCTACCCCATCGCATGAAATTTCATAAATTGACGGCCCTTCATCCATGACTAAAGCAAAAAATACGAAATAATTAAATAGTAAAATTAATTTTACCTCATTATTTCATATTGTTTTAATATCAATATTACCACTATTATACATAATAAAATATAATAACAAATTGTTTAATTCAATATAAAAATAATATATGTGTTTGTAAAAATAATTCTATGTATTTTTGATCAAAAGTTGTCAGTCTATAGGTCAAGGTCAACTGATCGACCTTTAGATGAATATAGGTCAATCATAATAAATATTAATTTTACCATTATATAAACTCACATACATATCTGATATTTTTTTTTTTTATTACAATACAATTTAATAATATTATGAAATTTTTTTTACAAATACGCTCTAATGTAATAATTTAAATAAATAGGTGTCGATCGCCATAAAGTTAAAACTTTAAATCCAGCTCACTTATTGGAAAGTATCAGTGATCCTTCTTATAGACTACATATAATATTATTTACAATTAACTTTTTCTCTCTCACTCACTCTCTCTAAATCGTATGGTGAAGTGATGTTCACTAGTCGATCCAACTGAGTGTGTTGGAGGCGGTGAAGTGTCGGTGGGGTCTCGACACTTTTGAGGCATATCGTATATACGATCACTCGACTCTCCTTCCCTCGGATCCTCGCGCAACTAAAGAGGGCACGTCTTGTTTGGCTTACGCATTAACTTTATGCCCTGTGCACATGCCGCCGCCGTATTGTTTGTTTTTTCCCCGCCCCGACGGCATTATCCAACGTTACTAGCTATATATCCTATTCTATTACACTCCGTAATTGTAGAAAAACTATGCGCGCTCGTTTATCCAAAGAAAACGTATTTGATTTTATAAGTTTTATAGGTTTTCAGGAAAAATGAGATTTATAAATGATGAATAACTTAAAGAATTTTGCATAGAACTAATAGAATGTTTATGTTCACTATCTCCTTCTTAAATCCAAAGTGAAACAATGTAAAATAAATTTACTTATTTACTCTTTTGTCAACTATTTTTGACACGCTATATAAATACTGAAATAATACTAAACATTTATACATAAAATATATAATTTATAATTTTTTAATTGATAATTGATTTTACTTAAAAGAAACTAATTTCTTACGAACACTATTTAAATGAATAAAATAAATAATAAGATTTGAGTAGAATGTGCGTATTTAATTGCACGCATCGTAATTATATAGCCCTGATATGTATTTTGAACATTAAACTAATAAAACGAGTGGCAATATTTCTAAAAGCTTTTAGTTTTTCGGAAAAAGTAATTTGACAACTTGAATAAAATGTTTTTACTTACGGTTGAACGTGTCTGTACGACTTTTCATAGCTATTCTATAAACAGTACTAGTTTTAATGTAAAATGATCATTAAAGTTTTACTTAAGTTATACATATATATGTTATACAATGTGTTACGAACATTTTTCAAAACTTAAAAACAATTCTCTCGCCTCAAAACTTCTAGAATTATTGTGCAGCAAGATATATGTTGCATATAGAAATCTGGAACATAATATTTGTTTATCAATACCTTTCATTTGCTCATCATAAAAATAAAAATATTGAGGTTCGAAAAATAAAATTTAGTTTCACTCTATGTCGCATCGTATGAATTTATATTCAATTTAAAACAACAGCATGTTTACATATACGTAAATATATAACTGTAATTATGGATGTGGCTTACGTCGAAGTTTCATGCGGTTTACATAAGTATTACCAAAATATGTAAAATTATTTTCATACAATTTTAAAAGTAATGCAAAAGAAAATCATAAAATTTATGAATAAATTTTATATTTATAAAACAGAAAATTTTAGTTTTTATAACAAATTATCCCCATCTTCCTATAAAATTGACAAATTAATCTACAATGATTAATTAATTTTTTTTCTTTAAAATATTTTATTCATGTCCATGATGTGTAAATGAGCCAGTGGCGTAGCCAGGATTTTTTTTCGGGGGGGCTGATCAATTTTTTACACAGCGCACAGTGGGCCAAACCACTATTTTAGGTGGACAAAACTCATTAAATTTCGTAAAGCAAAAACTGCTCGTAAAGCTGCAGCGGTGGTTTAGTAATATACAATAAATTATTTTTATTGAAAAAAAAAAACAATAAAAATAGTAATCAATTTTCTTTTCAATTTTACATGATTTAGTATACTAACATTTTATATAATAAAACAAACTCGAATTTAATAAACATGAATATAATGTGATGAATAAAAATAAATTAACAATATTTATTTACAAACAATTAAAGTGACAATTTTAACCTTTGAGCCTTTCCGCTGTTAGCAAATTTGTCCAATATTTGATCATCTGAAATGTCAATATCTCTATGAATGGATAATAGTGCGAGTCCGACAAGTCTTGACTCTGTAGTTGAATTTCTAAGGTAAGTTTTTAGTCTTCTTAAAGAAGAAAAACTCCTTTCTGCAGTAGCAGTCGATACCGGTAGTACTGATATTAACTTTAGTAGTTGATACATGTTTGGAAACATATTGCTGTCACAGTTGGTTAAGGTTTCAATTGCATTTAATGGTCTGAACTTTGGCCCAACTGTTTTCTACTTAGACTGCCATAATTTAAATTCAGCTTCAATAATATCTTGATAACCTGGTAAATCGTCTTCATAAAATTGAACAGCGTAAAATTTAAGTTGGCATGATTTTTTAATGATTCTAATGCATATTTTAATTTAATAAGAGATTTGGTTACAAGTTTGCCTAGATCTACGTGAGAACCTTTACCAAAATTTTTTTAATACAAGAAAAGTACACAATACATATAAAAGGCCTCTCTTTCAGTTTTAAATAAGCTAACCAATTAAATGTGTTAAGCCATTTCAACTGAAAAGTAAGTTTAAACTTGTCATTATCTTGAGCTGGAAATTTATAATTTACATCAGGCACCCATAAA